>NC_060125.1:360808794-361108794 GCF_021461395.2 Schistocerca americana | reverse complement strand
AGTAATAACAGATAAAATGTTTATGAACCCAAAAAAGTCAATCCAGAAGTTTAAGTAAATGCAGTCAACAATACAACAAGAACCAGCTTAATTTTTCCAAGGAACTCCTCGACAGACTAGAACGAGTAACCCATGAGGAAACTCTTCAGTTTAGAAAGCGAGTGGATTACTGCTACGATTTTTGAATTCTAGTGGTAGCTTATTGAAAATGAATGCAGCAGCATACTGCACGCCTTTCTGTACAAGAGTTAAGGAAGTCCGATGCAAATGTAGGTTTGATTTCCACCGAGTCTTAACAGAGTGAAAACTGTTTATTCTTGGCAGCCAAATTGCCCGTTTCTGAGCCAAAAATATCTTTTTAGAATTGGGAGAGTTACCGTAAAATATAATACAATACGACATAAGCGAATGAAAATAAGCAAAGTAGACTAATTTTCGTGTCGAATGAACACTCACTTCAGATGCCATTCGAATAGTAAAAATGGCAGCATTAAGTCTTTGAACAAGATTCTGAACGTGGGCTTTCCACGACAGTTTACTATCTATTTGAACACCTAGAAATCTGAACTGTTCAGTTTCACTAATAATATGCCCATTCTGTGAAATTAAAAAGTCACGCTTTGTTGAATTGTGTGTTAGAAACTGTAAAAACTGAGTCTTACTGTGATTCTACAAGCCACGAACTTATGTCGCGAACTGCAGTATTTGAAACTGAGCCAGTGTTGCACACAACATTCTTTACTACCAAGCTAGTGTCATCAGCAAACAGAAATATTCTGGAGTTACCTGTAATACTAGAGGGCATATCATTTATATAAATAAGGAACAGGAGTGGCCCCAACACTGATCCCTGGGGCATGCCTCACTTGAGTGTACCCCACTCAGATTCTCAACACTGTGAATAATGACTTTTTGCTGTCTGTTGCTAAAGTGAGAGGTGAACCAATTGTGAGCTACTTCCCGTATTTCGTAATTGTCCAACTTCTGGAGCAATATTTTGCGATCAACACAATCAAATGCCTTAGTTACATCAAAAAAATATGCCTAGCGTTCGAAACCTTTTGTTTAACCCATCCATTACCCCACAAAGAAAAGAAAACCTAGCAGTTTCAGTTGTTAAACGACTCTAAAGCCGAACTGTACCTTTGATAGCAAATCGTGTGATATAAAATGATCAATTAACTTTACATACACAGGTTTTTCAATAGCTTTAGGAACCATTGATGGCATAGAAATAGGTCTAAAACTTTCTCCCTTTTTATAAAGTGGCTTTACTACTCAGTCTTTTAATTGTTCAGGAAACTGACCATTCCTAAAGGAAAAATTACAAATACGACTAAATACAGGGATAACATGTGCAGCACAGTACTTTAATATTCTGCAAGGCACCCCATCATACCCATGAGAGTCCTTAGTCTTCAGTGATTTAATTATTGACTCAGTCTCCCCCTTGTCTGTATCACAGAGGAGTATTTCAGACATCAAACTCGGAAAGGCATTTACCATGAGAGCTATATGATTCCATGTAGAAACTAAATTTTTATTTAATTCGGTAGCAATGCTCAGAAAATGATTGATAAGTACTGTAAATATATCTGATTTATCAGTAACAGAAATATTTTTACTGCGAACTGACTTTATATCATCGACCTTGTGCTGCTGACAATACACTTCCTTCACAACTGACCACACGGTTTTAATTTTATCCTGTGAATTAGCTATTCTGTTTGCATACCACATACTGTTTGCCTTCGCAATAACATTTTTAAGCACCTTACAGTACTGTACTGTAGCTTGATTGTGACTACTTGTAACATTTCGATATACTCGTAATTCCCACTTGGTTCTACATGATATCCTTATCCCACCAGTCAGCCACCCAGGCTGCCTTTTACTGCTAATGTCCCATTTAGAACGTTCTAATGAAAGAAACTCTCAAAGAGCACGAGAAATGTGTTAAGGAAATCATATTTGTCATCTATGTTATCGGCACCATAAACATCCTGCCACTCTTGTTCCTTAACGAGGTTAAAAAACTCTCTGTTGTTGTTGGATTAACTTTCGTTCATAGTTTATAACTGGGGGTTGTTTGAGGGAAGAGAACCAGACAGCGAGGTCATCGATCTCATCGGATTAGGAAAGACAGGGAAGGAAGTCGGCCGTGCCATTTCAAAGGAATCATCCCTGCATTTGCCTGGAATGATTTAGGGAAATAATGGAAAACCTAAATCAGGGTGACCAGATGCAGGATTGAACCGTCGTCCTCCCGAATGCGAGTCCAGTGTGCTAACCACTGCGTCACCTCACTCAGTTAGTTTGTTGAGTACATTTGTTTGAGTACAAAAGCCTATTAGTGTTAAAATTTGTGCATTATGATGTGAAAGGCCATTCACCCTTTTACTAACAGAATTCCCATCTAGTAATGAAGAATGAATAAAAATATTGTTTATAGCTGTGCTATTGTTCTCCTGCACCCTAGTTGAAAAAAAAATCTGCATCAGATCATATGAATTTAGGAGATCTACCAACATCCTTTTTCTTGCACCATCATATACAAAATTTACATTGAAGTCACCGCATATAACTAATTTCTGGTACTTCCTATAAAGTGAATCAAGGACCCTCTCTAGCTAGAGCAGAAATGCTCTGAATTCAGAGGTAGGGGACCTATAAATAACAACAATTAGAAGTTTAGTTTCGCTAAATTCAACTGCCCCTGCACAACATTCAAATATCTGTTCAGTGCAGTGCCGTAATGCGTCTGTGGACTCAAATGGAATACTGTTTTTTTACGTACATGGCCACTCCCCCACACCACAAGGAACTCCTTGAAAAACAGCCAGATAATCTGTATCCTGGTAAAGGTAGCCTCTGAATTGTCAAATTATTTAAGTCGTGCTCCAATATACCAATAATTTCAGAGTCAACCTCTACAAGCAGTTCACTCACTTTATCTCTAATACCTCTTATATTTTGATGAAATATGCTAATTCCTTCTCTACTTGGAAACATGACATCCTCTGAAGGTGAGCCCTTAGTTAGACGGACTTTCTTTAAGCGCGATACCTATCAGCTGACTTCGATTTAAAAAAGGTGCAGCTCTAACACCAACTACTACAAGAATTATTCCATGAGTGATCCAACCACCACCCACTACACTGTCACCTATAAGCTTTGCCAGCCTCCCCTTCCCAAACCCACTGAGGTGCAGGCCAGGCCCAGTGAAACCCGATCTACTGATGGACTCAACTGGCACGACTGAAATGTGACCTATGCCCTCTGCCATCAGTGCCCTCTCCAGCACCATGTTAATGCGCCTAACAGCAGCATTAAGATGACGCCGATCATGACGCTGAAACAGTTGCAACAAATGCACATTAGTGCCACCAGTTTGAGTAGCTATCTTCACCAGGTCACCACCTACATCATATTCCCGTCCCTATCAAGACTGCTCCCTGCTCCATCGACTATCACTACCTGATCCTCCTTCGTAAAATTCCTACGTAACTCCCCTATGCTGTCAGTCACCTGAGACAACCCTGCACTAGGCTTCACAATGCTGGTGACCTGGTACTCACTCCCCAACACTTCCTGCAACTGCTGGCCCACACCCCTAACGTGCGAACTACCTAGCAGCAGAACCTTCTTCTTTCTGCTAGACTTTGCAACTGAACTAGGCCTCCTAACTGCTGAGTACTGCTGCAAGTTCCCTACATCTACAGCTACAAGAGGCTCCTCTCCACTCAACTCTGACAGTTGGTCAAATCTATTGTTGGTCAAATATATTGTATATACGCAAAATATAACTGTCTGAATACCTCCTCCTCCTAGCTACCTTCTTCCAAACTGTCAGTTCCCATTCTCCAGCACCCTTCACCCTCCTCAACTTATCTAGTTTCTACTTTTCGTGTTGTAACTGCACATGAAGGGAACAAATCTATCAACTTCTTTCTACTACAGATTCTGCATTCCCAGGAGAGGATCTCTCTAGAATGCCCACTGGCTTCCCCACTGAACTCCCCCTAATGAAAAGACTTTGAACAAATCCCACACCGTAACCCACTACTCACAAGCCTACGATAGAGCCCACACTTCTCACTCATGATAAAATTTTACATTTACTGAAACAAAACTACACATCTACGTTACGTAGGTTCAATTACACCAGTAGAACTATTTATAGAACTAACAAAAGCGGTCTCGAAATTCTCTCTCTACTAAGAAAGCAACTACTTGTATAAACACTACTAAATCACAACTAATACCAATACCAACAAAACTTCACAAAATTACTAGCGAAAACCAAAACTTCAAGTGGCTACTGGAACACTCAACGAAGTTAAAACACTGAATGAAAATTTTACTGAAATATTTCAGTAGAAACAATAAGAAACGTCAGCTGAAACCTTGAAACCTAAACCATGAACTTTACTTAACGCGGAGGAAACTCTAAAAAACACACAGAAAGCGAACGTTTCCAAAAGTTTATTAAACCGTTATTTCACCAGAAACAGCACGAAACACCGCTGAAAACTGTTAAATTTAATAACTGTACAACAGCGCACAAATAACTTTGTCAATACTTAGTTTTATAGCCGCTACAGCTGCAACTGCACGCCGCAAAATGTAAACACACTACTGAGGCGTGAGGCTTGGACGAACCACGTGAGCACACTCACGAATGACAGACCATTCGAGTCAATAACGCAGGAAGAAAGGCTGAGATTAATGAAAATCCACAAATAAGTTACTTTTACAGCAAATATTAACACAAATAAATTTTAAAATAAGTAGCTGAAGACTAAAACTTTATAAAATATTGACGAGCAATTTCAACAGCATTCGAACACACGTGACATCACACCAAAGAACGGCGAATGGGCCACAAGATGGACGTCCCTGTGTACCTACCCAAATGGCGTCGGCGGCCAGCAATATGCGTGGCGGGTCGTGTAGCCAACGGAAGCGCCACAACCGGAGAATCGATGATAACCGTGACCACCAGACAAGTGAGTAACCATGACTACATGCCAACGTGGTCATGGAGGGTGTATGTCAGAGGCTGCAGGACAGGTCGTTGCTTTCTGGTCGACACCAGGTCAGACGTCAGCACATTGCCAGTCACTCATGGAAAGAGAGCAACATGAACCAGTCTCGTACACGGGATGGCGGCCAACAGTACGACTTGAGGCAGAAGTGGATCTCGGGTTTAGTAGAAAGTGTGGGTGGAACTTTGTGGTAGCGTATGTGGTGGAACCCATAGTAGGCGTGGATTTGTTCAGTCACTAGTGGTTGGAGGTGGAAACGTTGTGACAGGTTCTTTAAGATGAAGCACTGTGAGCACCATGAGCCTAAGCTGCAGTTTGTATAAACAGGTAGAGGACCCCAGTGATCGGAGTTGAAGTAAAAGTGCAGCTCACAACACAGTCCACCACATTAAGACTGTATCCGGCCAATGGGTATCACAGTGGCCACGAAGTTAAGCGTGTGAGCATTTTGCTGCAGCAGAAGTAGAATTCGAGAATATGCTGCAAGCAAGGGGTTGTGCGTAGGTCAGAAAGCTCGTGAGCATCGCCGATGCATCTAGTCAAGAAAAAGACAGCACATGAAGGCCCCGCAGGGATCACCACAAATTAAATGCACGCACAAATGCAAAGTGGTATCCAGTGCCGACTGTTAGAGATTTCACCAATGAGCTAGCGAGAACCACAATTTTGTGTCACAGATTGAAACAAGGCTTACAATCAAATACTGGTGGCGGGATAAGACGTTCTGAAAATCTCTGTAACAACTCTATTCACGTTATTCGAATAGTTACAAATGCGGTTGAGGCTGAAAAACGCCACAAAAACGTGGCAGCGTCCTCTGAGGACTACAGCTCTGCTTTATGTACCTCGTCGACATACTGGTATTCTCCACTAATCTAATGGTACACAAGGAACAGTTCAAAGCGGTATTTGACTGGCCCGGCAAGTATGGTACAATAATCAACAAGTCAATACTGTTGCAGAAACAAGTAAGGTTTCTAGCTTACTGAGTGTCAGGGGTCGGCATTTGTCCTCTAAAAGACAAGATCGATGTCAGAAAGGACATGCCTTGACCGACAGATTATCATCAATTGAGAAGATTCCTTGGAGTCCTCAGCTTGTATTGTTGACACCGACAAGGAGCAGGTACGGCGTGAGCGCCGCTGATGGCTTCACCGCAGACAGCACATGATGATGACTGCTGCCATGGATGTAGGAAATGCAATAGGCTTCTAACCACGCAAACGCCATCTTAGGAAAAGTAGTTCTTTTGGCCTGTCCCTTTCATCATGTTCTGCTAGCAGTGACAGTAGACGCCAGGCAACAGGCATTTAGAGTCACTTTCCATCAATTGGTGCAAAAGCAGCTGCAACCATTAGTTTTTCTCATGGAGTCTCACGGCGTCACAGGTCAGATGAAGCAGATGTTAACCGTAAGCTACTAGCTGTTTATGAAACACTTTCGACCTATGTGGAGGCCAAACTATTTACCGTATATATGGACCACAAACTGATAACTTTTGGTTTTGGTAAAGGCAAAGACAGTTCCTCTTTAAAGCAATACCGACCACTAGAATGTATCAGCCAATTCACGACATGACTGACGCACATTAGAGGAGTCGACAACGCAGTGCCCGAATTTCTTCACGTATTGGAGCCATTACATACACTGTTGATTATGAGCAACTCACCAAGGCATAGGCTATCGATGGCCAATTAAAGGACCTTTTGCAAAAGAGCTCAACAGGACTGCAGATTAAGCATGTACGGCTACCGGGCGAATGTTATGATGTGGTGCAATGTGTCTAAAGCCAAACCCAGACCTTTCATACCTGAAGGACTGTGAAAGACTGTTTGATAACTTTAATCACTCTAGCGTGAACACAAGCGTAAAACCGGTGACAGATTCTTATGTCCCAACATTAAGAAGGATTGCTCTAGGTGGGCGAGAGAGTGTGTAGCAGGCTGGCAATGCAAGGTGGGCAGATGTCTGCATAAGCAGGTCGGAGAGTTTCCAGAGATGGCAGACCGATTCTCACATGTTCATTTAAATATTGTGGTACCACTCTCTCCCTCTGATGGTTTTCGTCTACTTACTGACTGCCATTGACAGGTGTACTCAATCGTCCAAGGCAGCACCATCACACACATATCAGCAGAAACGGTAGCAAGAACCTTTTTGTTAACATGGATAGTATGGTTCGGCTGCCCATCGTAGATCAACATGGTCCAAGGACGGCAGTCTGACTTAGTTCTGTTCCTTGAGATGTCCAAACTGTCCGGATTTTATCACCATTGTACAACACCATCCATCGAGTAACAGGATGGTGGAGCGAAGGCACAGAACATTAAAGGCCGCGCTCATGTGCTATGAAAACATTTGGACTTTCATGCTGCCACTTGTTTTGTTTGGCCTCCAAACTGTGTGAAAACCAGACATCGGGACTTCCAGAGCGGGGTATATGGAGAGGCTTTGTGCCTATCATCAGACTATTTTCCTGTACTACCCGGACCGGAAGTTGTGATCTACCACATTTGCCTCAAAATGGTTCAAACGGCTCTAAGCACTATGGGCTTTAATATCTGAGGTCATCAGCACCCTAGACTTAGAACTACTTAAACCTAACTAACCTAAGGACATCACACACATCCATGCCCGAGGCAGGATTCGAACCTGCGACCGTAGCAGGAGCGCGGTTCCGGACTGAAACGCCTAGAACAACTCGGCCACAGCGGCCGGCTAGCGTGTCTGTGCTCCGAAATAAACATGTAGTCCTGAGGAGTAAAGATGTTGAATGTTAAGAACATTTTTTATTTAAAAAGCTTTAAGAGTTCTCACACGCGACGAAAGTATCTGTTTACAAAGTCTAATTGTAGTTAACGATCTATAGACATACTGTATTTCCAGTATCTAACACCAGGGGATACTGAACGCACACAGGTGGTTCCTCAGTAGCTTCAAAAAGTGGCATTCCATACCCGGAAAACATAATATTGACAGCGGTGGTGTAACAGGTAACAACACTCACGAAGTACACTACAGGCCATTAAAATTGCTACACCAATACGAAATGCAGATGATAAAAGGGTGTTCAATGGACAAATATATTATACTAGAACTGATCTGTGATTACAATTTCACGCAATTTGGGTGCATAGTTCCTGAGAAATAAGTACCCAGAACAACCACCTCTGGCCGTAATAACGGCCTTGATACGCCTGGGCATTGAGTCAAACAGAGATTGGATGGCATGTACAAGTACAGCTGCCCATGCAGCTTCAACACGATAACACAATTCATCAAGAGTAGTGACTGGTGTATTGTGACGAGCCAGTTGCTCGGCCACCATTGACCAGACGTTTTCAATTGGTGAGAGATCTGGAGAATGTGCTGGCCAGGGTAGCAGTCGAACATTTTCTGTATCCAGAAAGGCCCGTACAGGACCTGCAACATACAGTCGTGCATTATCCTGCTGAAATGTAGGGTTTCGCAGGGAATGAAGGGTAGAGAAACGGGTCGTAACACATCTGAAATGTAACGTCCACTGTTCAGAGTGCCGACAATGCGAACAAGAGGTGACCAAGATGTGTAACCAATGGCACCCCATACCATCAAGCCGGGTGATGCGCCAGTATAGCGATGACGAATACACGCTTCCAATGTGCGATCACCGCCATGTCGCCAAACACGGATGCGACCATCATGATGCTGTAAACAGAACCTGGATTCATCCGAAAAAATGACGTTTTGCCATTCATGCATCCAGGTTCGTCGTTGAGTACACCATCGCAGGCGCTCCTGTCTGTGATGCAGCGTCAAGGGTAGCCGCAGCCATGGTCTCCGAGCTTATAGTCCATGGTGCTGCAAACGTCGTCGAACTGTTCGTGCAGATGATTGTTGACTTGCAAACGTCCCTACCTGTTGACTCAGGGATCGAGACGTGGCTGCACGATCCGTTACAGTCATGCGGATAAGGTGCCTGCAATCTCGACTGCTAGTGATACGAGGCAGTTGGGGTCCAGCACGGCGTTCCGTATTACCCTCCTGAACCCACCGATTCCATATTATGCTAACAGTCATTGGATCTCGACCAACGCCAGCAGCATTGTCGCGATACGATAAACCGCAGTCGCGATAGGCTGGAATCCGACCTTTATCAAAGTCGGAAACGTGATGGTACGCATTTCTCCTCCTTACACGAGGCATCACAACAACGTTTCACCAGGCAACACCGGTCAACTGCTGTTTGTGTATGAGAAATCGGTTGGAAACTTTACTCATGTCAGCACGTTGTAGGTGTCGCGAACGGCGCCAACCTTGTGTGAATGCTCTGAAAAGCTAATCATTTGCATATCACAGCATCTTCTTCCTATCTGTCAAATTTCGCGTCAGTAGCAATTCATCTTTGTGGTGTAGCAGTTTTAATGGCCATTAGTGTAGATACGATCTCACCCGGGTCAAGAGTGAACTTGTGTGAGCACGAGATAAATAAACCGAGATAACATTTTCTTATCCTGGTACCTTTATGTAACGACCATACATATACGGTGGCGTCAAAAAGGATAGCACTCGTTCCTATCTCTTCTTTGATCACCAAGCAACATTATTTCACTGAATCAGCTTCAAGTGTCAGATATCGTTAGAACGCGGCGCTCTTATGAGGTTGACTTTCAGTTATAAAGGGCTTGAGAAATCTTCCTTGTCAGCGCAGTCTGAAGTTTCCCACGATTAGAAACATTTCACGCAAAATGGACGGTTTCTGCTTGTCATTTGGTGCCATTTTCGTCTTGGCACTTGCTGCATCCTGTAATGTGAGTACTCAACGCAATATACAAAATATTTTTTGGAATGATTTTGAGTCCATGGCGGGACTGACACACAACTGACGGTAAAATAATAAGCACGCTCATAAGGCCACAAAAACAGGCATGTACGAGTTTTTTTCTTTCATAGTTTTTAGAAATGGTCGTACGAAAGTCTTTGAGAGCATATGGGCGGAGGGATATGTCATGGAATGTGCAGAATGGCCCTGTATTGGTACAAATTATGGTTCTGTCCATACACATAGTACCAGACACGTGCAAGGGAGGCAAAAAAATGACAGAATGCAATTCTTCCATTATTTCATAATTTATATCTGTTTTACTGTCATCCAAAGACATTGCTGTGCCTTTATAGATGGAACAGTCATCGAGCTCTATTTGCCTTGAGGGATAATGAAGCAGAATCAATAAACCTGGATCTGTTATTATTCGCAATATTTTAAGACTCATCTAAGGCTTTTGAATGTTTCAACCACAATATTCTCATATAAAGGATGGAATGTTATTGGAATAGTGAACACGGCAAGTTTGTAGCTTTAAAGGTAGATGTGCGATAGAAAGTAGAATGCACCAGTTTCATGATGATCGCACTGCAGTGGTTCCCAGACTTTAAAGTGATCAGGTGTGATATAACACAGGGTCTTATTTGGATCATTTATTGTTTCTGATATATCGTACATTTGTGTTGTCAGAGGATTAAAATTTTGTCCTTTCTGCAGACAGTGCAACTATAGAAACGAAAATAGTACCAGTCCTCTAGCTAAAAGGACAGATTATGAAACATTTGTGTTAAGGAGTAAGTGAATGGAGGGCTAGGTTGAAGTGAGTGTGATACTTTTTTTTCAAAACACATTAAAATTGTATTTCCAAAACTCTCGCTCAATTTAAATGCACTACTCTTTGGAGAAAGTGAAACACCAAGATCGAGAGATCTGATCACAATAAAATTTATTCCACTGATTAGGGACATGACACTACACAAATGATAAGATTTACAGACCTGTACGTGCAAGTGACTCTGGTAATTCAGTACGGACTAGCGGCACCATACGCTTCAATCAGAGTCGATAGACGTCGTGGCGTTGTACCAGAGAGCATCAGGATATGATGTTGGGGAATACTTTGCCACACGGTTTCTAGGCGCGACCACAAAGCTTCAACTGTAGCTGCAAGAGGACCTGAACGAACAAGTTGCCGACCGACCATGTCCCAGATATGCTGGAAGGGCGACGTGTCAGGCGAACGGGCAGACCAGGGAAGCAGTGGTACCCCTCGCTCTTCGAAGAAGGCTTGCACATTCCTCGCTACATGGGGACGGGCCTTCTCCTGCTGAAATCTGGCATATGGAACGACCTGTAGAAAGGACAGTGCCTCGAGCTGTAAAACCTCCCTGAAGTGGCTGTATCTGTTCAGATTTCCCTCCAGACGTGGGAGGTGGGATCTCTTGTTATAGGCAATGGCGCCCCATACCATCACATTTGGCGTTTGTCCGCTATGCCGCTCAACAATACGGTCCGCTCGATTGCGTTCACCACAGCGGCGTCGAAGGCGTATGAGGCCATCATTGTAGGACAAACTGAAGTGGGACTCGTCCGAGAACGCATTAGCACGCCAGTTCCGGTGTTCACGTGTACATTAGTCTCTGCGGCGTTGGTGGGTTCTGGTCGATGGAAACCAACGCAGTGACATGCGTGCCACCAGTCCAGCTCTCAGAAGACGGCATCGAGCCAGACGTGTCCACACCCGTTGCAGTGCTTCAATGTCGCACCAAATGTAGGGACGAAGCTGTTCTGTCCGTTACGGCCAAGCGAAGAAGATGACGTTCATCTCGTGCTGTGTCGTCCAGTGCCCGGTCGGTGCTCTCTTCTCCACTGGTTCCACATACGCCTCACTGTTGGAGCAGCGTGTCCTGTACAGGCCGCAATGCCACAGAATGGCAGACCCGCTTCCCAGTGAAAAATCATTCTGTCCCGCTCGAACGCACTCACATGCCGATACTCCACCCCGTGATGTCGGCGAGCCATGGTGGTACTTGGTTACAGGATTCCACTTCTTATGACGCCTCCGCACCGACTGAGGGTTGCATAACGCTGACGTGTCCGGTCACACAAAAGAGGGCGCTGTTGGACCCACGTGCATGCCACTTCTCTACCATTTAAAACACTTACTACGGTTCCTCTGTTTTACACGTCCTCTTATCATGGCGTGTTGCATACAATTGCTTCTGTGTGTCTCGTTATTTAAAAAACAGTTGTGGATAATTTTAAAACAGTAAAATGGATGTATTTCATTAACTTCCTCACCAATTACAAAATGTAACAACAATAATTTGTGAAAGACACGATGGTAAAACAAGGTTTTCCAGGAGTGCTAGTCCTGTAAGGTTCGCAGGAGAGCTTCTGTGAAGTTTGGAAGGTAGGAGACGAGGTACTGGCGGAAGTAGAGCTCTGAGGACGGAGCGTGAGTCGTGCTTGGGTAGCTCAGTTGGTAGAGCAGTTGCCCGCAAAAGGCGAAGGTCCCGAGTTCGAGTCTCGGACCGGCAAACAGTTTTAATCTGCCAGGAAGTTTTAAAACAAGGTTGTTACACAAATTTTTAAATCTGTGATTATCCACTTACAGAAAAATACTGCTGTAACATGAATGACGTTAAGCCTCAATTAAAAAAAAAACCTTTGTACAAAAAAAACCATTCACATTTATGGACATAGACATGAATGACGTTAAGCCTCAATTAAAAAAAAAACCTTTGTACAAAAAAAAACCATTCACATTTATGGACATAGTCAATAAAATTTATATCTTGTCCTCAAATTGAACTCCGATGAAATACAGCAACCGATAAGATTGGAGACAGCACAGTCATAAACATGAGACAGCCAACTTGCCTTTGGCCAGCTATACCAACTGTTTCCTGAATCACGAACGAAGTGTTTCTGGATAATGAATGAAGCTACCCAGCAGTCCTGCAGCGAGGTACATCACGGTTCACAGACCAGAGCAGGCGACTTCTTAGCACATAAGATCACCCGATGGTAGACGACACCACTGATGGTGGTGAGCCCCCGAAAACAAATACGTCCAATTAGGGCTCCTTTGGGGCTCCGCGGCAGAAGGCAGACGGCACCATTTTGGACGCGCGATAGTCGCACCACCAGAAGTGCCAGCGGCTGAGGCGCTCGCGGGAGTTCCAATGCATCGGAACAGTAGAGACTTGAAAACATCGAAGATTTATCATTAAATTTGAACAGGACTCAGACATACAACGAGGTGAGAAAAATCAGGGGATATCTCCCAATATCGTGTCGGAGCTCCTTTTTCCCGACGTAGTGCAGCAACTCGACATACCGTGGACTCAATAAGTTCTTAGAAAACCCCTGCAGGAATATCGAACCATGCTGCCTCTATAGCTGTCCATAATTACGAAAGTGTTGCCGGTGCAGGATTTTGTGCGTGAACTGACCCCTCGATTATGCCCTGTAAAGGGTCGATAGGATTCATGTCGGGCGATCTAGCTGGCCAAATCATTCACCTGAATTGTCCAGAATGTTCTTCAAACCAATCGCGAACAATTGTGGTCGGTGACATGGCGCATTGTCATCTGTAATAATGCCATCGTTGTTTGGGAACAAATGGTCTCCAAGTAGCCGAACATAACCACTGCCAGTTAACGATCGGTTCAGTTGGACCAGAGGATCCAGTCCATTCAGGGTGAACACAGCCCACACCATTATGGAGCCACTACAGCTTGCACTTGCCTTGTTGAAAACAAGGTTCATGTCTTCGTGGGGTCTGCGCCACACTCGAACCCAACCAACAGCCCTTACCAACTGAAATCCGGACTCGTCTGACCAGGCCATGGTTTTCTCGTTGTCTAGGGTCCAGCCCATATGGTCACGAGCCCAGGAGAGGCGCTACAGTGGCCTGGAGTCCCCATAGTTTTACTACTGAAGGGTCTTTTCCTTCCAGGCTTTCCTTATTCAAGTTACCTGGTTGAAGACACAACAGAATTATAGGCATTGGTAGCGAGCAGACATGGATTTAAATCAATGAGGAAGGTTGAAAATTTGTGTCGGACTGGGATTCGAACCTGGGTTTGCCGCTTACTAAGCAGATGCCCTGATCACTGCGCCATCCAGACTCAGTTGTCGTCGCATGTGCAAGGATCCATTTCCCATGTCCGAAAGAACAGACACCACATATATATAATAAAGGCGAGGACGTTCAATGATCTCTTTCGTGCGCATGCACACCAGGCTCAAACTCTTACAGGAGTCGGCAATATGCCGCGAGTAATGAGGATAATGGGCAAAGAGCACTACTTCAGTAGTGTGTGGATAGGTTGGGAATTTGGGTCTTACGAGAGATGGGCTAAAGTAGTCCGTGCAGTTGCGATGTCCACTGTGTCCAGATGGCTCAGTGGTCACCGCATATGGCTCTTAAACAGAAGATCCGGGTACAAATTTCGGTCCGGCAGAAATTTTCAACCTTCCCAACAGATTTAAATCAATGCCTTCTGGCAGCCAATGCCTACAATTAGTTTGTGCCTTAATTCATTCTGGTTGCTGGACCAAAATGATGTCTGTTCCTGCGGACATGTCCTAAAGGACAGAAACCAAATATATCTATTACTGTCGTTTGTCGGTTATATGTGTGACTCACAAACCGTGTTGCATTTGTTGTTCAAAGCGCGAATGTGAACCTATACGTGGCTGGAATGTTACCGCCGGCCCTAGTGGTCGAGCGGATCTAGGCGCTACAGTCTGGAGCCGCGCGTCCGCTACGGTCGCAGGTTCGAAGCCTGCCTCGGGCATGGATGTGTGTGATGTCCTTAGGTTAGTTAGGTTTAATTAGTTCTAAGTTCTAGGGGACTGATGACCAAAGCAGTTAAGTCCCATAGTGCTCAGAGCCATTTGAACCATTTGCAATGTTACCGGCCAGTCCGCAAGGCAATCCACGTGACCAGCCCTTATGCAAGTAACTCAAAAGTATCCTGCGTGAGATGAAGACTGTAACTCTACAATTCCTTGTTCCCCCAACCGTTCACTTTTTCGAACTAACAACTGTTTCTCTTTTGAAGGTTAAAGATGCAACGAAGTAACTGCAGTAGATAAAAAGTGCCAACCATGAAGACAATTTCTCCCGTGCATAGAAATTGCGCAACAAAGCAATACGCCGTTGTTTCTGTAACGAGTTTTTTAATCTAAGAAAGCTAGAACTAGATCTGACGAAAACGAAGAAAATAATTTACTAAATAATTACTGGCGCACTTGAGATATTGATATTATCAACTACATATCTTGTTAGTTATCAGAATATGAAAGTGTGATGCGTCTGAAAAATATAGTTATCTAGTGATAATCTGATATTGATAGGCAGATGGTCATGTCGTGCTTATCTGAGTCTCAGTCTTGTATTTGCTGTACAAGTAACTTAAAAACTGACAATGAAAAGAAGTTTCCACATAGGGGCTCTACCCCTTGATGCTCGGATTATCGTTCTATACTTTTTCAGCTACGCCAACAGCTGCATGGGAAGTGACATCAATGGTTCAAACATCGCCCAATCCGCGCCAAAAACTTTTTTGTAATCGCTTGACCATTTGGATCTCCAAATTCTGTCACTTTCATTTCTGCTCAAGCCCAGCGTATAGCATAAATTTGGACGAAATTCGTAGGCTGGCGTAGACCTCCCCTCGTAACCCTCTCCTGGTGGTGGGTGATAATGCCCGTCCAAAATCGGCGATATACGCTGACGGAGAAAAATTACAAAACCACAATACGCTTAATTAAGAGTAATGAGATTTAGATAATACATTTGCCTAGGATTTAAGTGATTAACATTAAACGATCGCAGGTTAATGTAAGGGCGAGGTGAGCCATTTGCAAATGTGAAATGCTGGTACATCAATAAGTGGTGTAACCGCTAGGATGCTACGTGCAAGCATGCAAAAGTACGTGCACAGTATTGTACAGGTGCTGGATGTCAGATTGTGGGATGGAGATCCATGCCGCTTGCACTTGGTCGGTCAATATAGGGATGGTTAATGCAGGTTGTCGATAACGCTGGAGTTGTCTTCCGATGATGTCCCATACGTGCTCGATTGGAGACAGAGCTGGTAATCGTGCAGGCCAAGGCAACATGTTGGCACTCTGTAGAACATGTTGGGTAAAAACTGTGGTGTGCGGACAAGCGTTATCGTGTTGAAAAATACCCCCTGGAATACTATTCATGAATGGCAGCACAACAAGCCGAATCACCAGATTTACGTAAAAATTTGCTGCCAGGCTGCGTGGGATAACTACGAGAGTGCCCCTCCTGTCATACGAAATCGCACCTCAGACCATAACTCCAGATGAAAGTCCAGTGTTTCTGGCCCGCAGACAGGTTTGTTGCAGACTCTCAACTGGTCTCCATCCAAACAACACACGGCCATCAATGGCACCAAGGCACAACCAATTCTCATCGGAAAACAGAACAGACCTCCACCTGCCTGCCAATGAGTTCTCGCTTGACACCACTCAAGTCACAAATGGCGGTTATTTGTGGTCGGTGGAATGCACGCTACAGGTAGTCTGGCTCGGAGCCGTCCTTGAAATAACCGATTTGTTAACAGTTCGTTGTGTCACTGTGGTACCAAGTGCTGCTCAAATTACTGCTGCAGATATAGTACTATGGGCCAGAGCCATTCGAGGAACACGATAGCCTTCCCTCTGTGTAATTCCACGTGAGCATCCGGAGCCCGATGTTCTTGCGTCCGTACATTCTCGTGGCCACCGCTGCCAGCAATCATGCACAGTGACTACATTCCTGCCAAGTCTTTCTGCAGTATCGCAGAAGGAACATCCAGCTTCTCGTAGCCCTATTATACCACTTAGTTCAAACTCAGTGAGGTGCTGGGAATGGCGTCTTCTACATCTACATCTACATCTACATGGATACTCTGCAAATCACATTTAAGTGCCTGGCAGAGAGTTCATCGAACCACCTTCACAATTCTCTGTTATTCCAATCTTGTATAGAGCGCGGAAAGAACGAACACCTGTATCTTTCCGTACGAGCTCTGATTTCCCTTATTTTATGGTGCTGATCGTTTCAACCTATGAGGTCGGTGTCAATAATATTTTCGCATTCAGAGGAGAAAGTTGGTGATTGGAATTCCATGAAAAGATTCCGTCGCAACGAAATACGCCTTTCTTTTAATTATGTCCAGCCCAAATTCTGTATCATTTCAGTGACACTCTCTCCCATATTTCGTGATAATACAAAACGTGCTGCCCTTCTTTGAACTTTTTCGATGTAATCTGTCACTCCTACCTGGGACGGTTCCCACACCGCGCAGCAGTATTCCAAAAGAGGGCGGACAAGAGCAGTGTAGGCAGTCTCCTTAGTAGATCTGATACATTTTCTAACTGTCCTGCCAATAAAACGCAATCTTTGGTTACTCTTCCCCACAACATTTTCTATGTATTCCTTCCAATTTAAGTTGTTCATAATTGTAATTCATAGGTATTTGGTTGAATCTACGGCCTTTAGATTTGACTGATTTATCGTGTAACCGAAGTTTAACGAATTCCTTTTAGCACTCGTGTGTATGACTTCACACTTTCGTTGTTTAGGTTCAACTGCCAATTATCGCACCATTCATGTATCTTTTCTAAATCGTTTTGAAATTTGTTTTGACCTTCTGATGACTTCATTAGTCGAAAAATGACAGCGTCATCTGCAAAAAGTCTATGAAGGTTGCTCAGATTGTCTCCCAAATCGTTTATATAGATAAGGAAGAACAAAGTGCCTATAACACTACCTTGGGGAACGCCAGAAATCACTTCTGTTTTACTCGATGACTTTCCGTCAATTACTACGAATTGTGACCTCTGTGACAGGAAATCACATAACTGAGACGATATTCCATAAGCACGCAATTTCACTACAAGCCGCTTGTGTGGTACCGCGTCAAAAGCCTTCCAGAAATCCAGAAATACGGAATCGATCTGGAATCCATTGTCAACAGCACTCAACACTTCATGCGAATAAAGAGAAAGTTGCGTTTCACGACAACGATGTTTCCTAAACGCATGATGACTGTTGGTCAATAGACTGTTTTCTTCGAGGTAATTCATAATTTTCAAACACAATATATGTTCCAAAATCCCGCTGCATATCGACGTTAATGATATGGGCCTGTAATTAAGTGAATTACTCCTCCTGCCTTTCTTGAATATCGGTGTGACCTGTGCAACTTTCCAGTCTTTGGGTACAGATCTTTCGTCGGGCGAACGGTTGTACATGATTGTTAAGTATGGACCTAATGCATCAGCATACTCTGAAAGGAACCTAATTGCTATACAGTCTGGACGATTTAAGTTGATTTAGTGCTCCGAGGATATTTACTTCTACGTCTTTGTCATATTAAAGGCATTCTTGAATAAGGTTACTTCACCACGTCCAGTTTCAAAGGTAACTAACGCTCACGACCGTTGCAGAGTGTATTTAAAACAAACCTGGTCTGCTCGCCCACCAGCTTTTGTTTACGTCGCACAGCCCCTTCTTGGTGTTGCGAATCTTTTCCGTCAGTGTATATGCAAAACTGGCCTGTAATTCTTTTTGAAAAGCAGGGGCTTTTGCCCTTGAAGTCAAAACAGGATTGAAGCGCGAGGTATAATCGTTGTGCAACTAGCCTCCCCGTCGTGTCAGTGGGTCCATATCTCTGGCTGTGTAGTAACTTAGCTTTTTAGAAACTATAATTAATTTAGAGCCGGCCGTTGTAGCTGAGCGGTTCTAGGCGCTTCAGTCCGGAACCGCGCTGCTGCTACGGTCGGAGGTTGGAATCTTGCCTCGGGCATGGATGTGTGTGATGTCATTAGGTTATTTAGGTTTAAGTAGTTCCAAGTCTAGGGGAATGATGACCTCAGATGTTAAGTCCCATAGTGCTTAGAATTATTTGAATTAATTTAGAGAGATATGCCTCAGTTCTTCCAGCACACTTTGTGGTACAAAGAAATGTTAGTACAACTGAATCAGATCTCTCTGAATTAATTATCATGCGTTTCAGTTGTGGACACCCTGCGTACCAAATCTTATGTTTCAGTAACGGTTTGTACAGTGTCAGCACAATCAGCTTGCAGTGTCTTACGCAAAAGACATTTAACTCGTTCTGAACAGTGGCTTCTTGCATCAGCTTGGAGTGACTTCTCTGCAAAGTCTTCTGGTGTGAGAGGCGGAACGTTGACGCAGCAAAGTAGCGCAGTTTTTTTGATGTGGAATTCCTCCACTTCCGCCAGTATGCTAAGCCATTCACTCTATTCAGTGGGTCTATTTAGTTTTTCCCTTTCTTATCCAGAAACCGTACGTTGTCCAAGATGCTTGGCATTTGTATATGTTTGCTTTGTATTTACTACTATTCATTCAATGAAGTACGATTCCTCAAAAGAATAATGCACCATTGCAATTCAACATATTTAATTGTTTAATATAACATTTTCATTTTAATGTGATTAATTGTGTGCTAAATTTAAACCTGAATATGCAATATTTTTTCATATTCAATGCATTGTATTTCCAACATTTTACTGTCTTCACGTTAATGTGTAGGATGTTCGGAATTTCCCGTTACAAACTGCTGAGACTTGTAGAGGGAAGTGGGTAAATATCTTGAATTGGAACCCATGTCCTTAAATCTACCGTTTCCATGCTACAGCCATTTGAAAACATGTTGGTAATGAGACCACTTTTACAAGTAGCTGATTAGGCGTGGCCTAGTACGTCATTTGTTTTACAATGCCACTCACTGATAGCCAAAGAAATTGATCGTGTGCTTGATGATGAGCTTTCTTCAACGTAATACAGTACGACCTCTTCCAATTTGGGTGCGCGGCGTCTATTTGCAGCACCACAGTCACCGCTGCTGACGGCGAAGGTACCCTTTCTTGAAGCCGGTAGGTAATTGTGGCGAAAAGAGTATGCAGTGGAATCAGTCATCTTGGATAACGATCTTGACAAAGGCGACTTCACCATTCAGGAGGATCGCGTAGGGTTTCCGCAAAAGCATACTGAACCCTGTTTCAAACCTACCTGGCAAACATCTTTTCAAATGGCTGTAGCACGGAAACGGTAGGTTTCCGGAAATCCATTCCCATTCAAAATATTCCTACTTACTCCCCTCTACAAGTCCTAGAAGTTTGTAACGGGAATTTCCGAACATCCTCTACATACAGTTCTGTATCGCTTTATTTTCCGTTAGGTAGTGCAGTGTTAATATACTGGACTCACTTTCGACTCTGTTCAAATCTCCGGCCAGTCATCCAGATTTACGTTTTCCGTGTTTTCCCTAAATCACATGGGGCAAATTCTGTGTTGGTTTTTTGTAAATTGGACACAGCTTAATTCTTCCCTACATTTCCCTGTTCCTACGACTTTCGCTTTCTATTTCCACAAGGAGGTCACTTTTCCTTTCACAGAAAAACAGCCACAACTTTTCTTTCTGAGATATCCGTTTGTACCTATTTTACATTAAGTTTTGGCAACTATTACTGTCGCTACTATTACGGAAGTAACGACTAAAGCCACTTATACTACTACTACGATTACTACCTCTACTAATGCTACTGAAAATGCCACAGAAGACTCACTTGTTACTTGAATCCATTACATCAGTAACCACTAGTGATATGTAGGCTACTATTATTAATTCTATACCTTAAAATCAGCTGTTTTACCTTATTTATCGTTTGATTTTTTTACTATTTATCCTGAAAGTATAGTTTACTAGTGTGTTGCCTTGCCTCACGACTATCTTCATCCGTTCACATCAGTCCGTTTTAGGAGTGAGACAAGTTACTCTACTGTTTCTGTACCAGAATGGCCACACTGTCGGATCCATCAGTACTTCTGGTGTCCAGATTACTTGACGACGGATAAGAATGCTCATTTCACATTTGATCGAGATTTATTGTTCTCTCTGCCCTCAGCCTCTTTTCATTGTTCCGCTACTGAACCAAGCGGTCGTAGATTCCTGACCGAGGAAAAAGATCACTGTTTTAATGTGGATTTGATTCAAAAAGCTCAGCCCGAATACCATTCTCTGCATTTTTTTCTCTTCTCCCTGAAGCATAAAAATTAAAAGGAAATGGTTAGAAGCTGCCATACTATCGCTGTAGTTTTACAGAAAGTTATTCTACGGGCTCGTCCACTATAATAACACCAGTTTGGTACCTGTTGATATCGTAGATGATCTCTGCACTTAACCGTGATTCTTTTTAGGATTTGATTCATCGTGTTGGGTTTCACTAGGTCCACGGATGCTATAAAATCATCTTTGATTTTAGTTTTTCTTCCGTTTATTAATAAACGCCACACTTCATTCTACCCATAGTTTTTATGATGCCGTAAGTATATTCGTTCAGTTACTCTTAGTTTTTTTAAAGGTATTCCGCTGTCTATTACTCCAGTCAGTAATTTAAAAGAATGAGATATTAAAAAGTACTTACATTTGTTATTGGCTTGAATTTTCTTATGTGATATGGCGATGACATGTCTATCTCACAGATAATGGATAACAAATCAAATGGTCATCTAGCTACCACAATGATTTTAGTAACGTTGAAGGTGTCTCAATTACTTGTTTGTCGTTAGGTCATTCAATTCTCTATCTCTGACCATTACTGAAGTATCTATGTCTGCTACGTCGAATTCTTTCTTTTATCTTATCGTACTTGGAGATGACACTGCTTTATCTCGACACCCTACCTAATGTGAAGGTTTGATTGGTTTCCGTAAGCGACTACAAGCGATTACCAGAATGTCTGCCTGCAAAGCACACTACCGATTCCTTCTGTTCCCATTCTTTCCCTGACAACAGCGATATGCCGAGAGTTGCCGTTCCCTTCAGTTCGTGAATGAATTATACTTTCGATTCTTCGAATGAATCTCTGTCTGGATTTTGATTTTCTCACAATTAGACTTCCGTGATATATCCTTCTCCAGCATCTCCCCATTGATACTCTATAGATTTATTGATAATGCAGTGAATAAAAGGCGATGCTTTACTACACAATATCTAGTCTTTTATTTAAATGCTTGTTTTCATTTACATGGGCCACATCTCCTTCATCGAATTCTTGGTCTGTGACTCAGCTACAGATAGTTCATACCACGATTCACTTCGTTTGTATTGTATGTTACTCATATTTCATTTATGTGTCTTTTGGGGGCCGCATTTAGCGATTTACGTTTATATTAGATGTGAAGTAGATACATGGAATGATACCAGTGGATAGTTGCCGTGGTCTTTCGTTGAAGATTGGTTTTATGCAGCTCTCCGCACTAATCTATCCTGTCTAAGTCTCTTCATCTCCGCATAATTACTGGAGCCTAGAGCCATTTGAACCTGCGTACTGTATGCGAACCTTCGTCTCCCTCTACAATTTTCATCTCACACACTTTCTTCCGCTACCAAATGGACTATTCCTCCATCACTCAGCATGTGTCCTATCAATCGATCCCATCTTTTAACCTGGTTGTGCCATAAATTTCTTTTTTTCTCAGTTCGACTTAGTACCTCGACATTAGTTTCTTCTTCTACTCTTATAAATTTCAGCTTTCTTCTGTATCTCCAAACTTCAAAAGCGTCCATCCTCTTCTTGTCTGAACTACTTTTTGTCCACGTTCTCTTCTGTAAAAGGTTACGCTCCAGACAACGCCTCCAGGAAAGATTTCCGTACGAACTTCCAGTATGCTGGAGTACCTGTGGGTTAGCAACTTCTGTTAATCACTACAACGAAAAACCAGTCCAAAGTTGCAAATTTTACTTTTTTTTATTCACTCGATGCCTAGTTTCGGGCCGAGACCCATTTTCAAATCATCCTACAGGACAGAAAACCAAATTTAAGCTCATTTTTAATACAGATATTACCAGTTTTTTAAGCATGTGCCAAAAACGGAGAACGTATCGTTTTTGACTATGTTACGTATGTCTTGGAACGATATGTTCTGAATTTTTGGCATTTGCTTAAAAATAGGTAATACCTGTATTACAAATGAGCTTAAATTTAGTTTTCTGCCCTGTAGGATGATTTGAAAACGGGTCTCAGCCCGAAACTAGGCATCGAGCGAATAGAAAAAAGTAAAATTTGCAACTTTGGACTGGTTTTTCGTTCTACTGAAGATTTTCTCATATTTAAATTTAAATTCGATATTGACGAATTCCTTGTTTTTGGAAATATTTTCCTTGCTATTACTGGACTGCATTTTATATCCTCCTTACTCCGGCCTTCATCAGTTACTTTTCTGACCAAATAACAAATACCATTTACCACTTTCAGTAGTATCGGCTGATTTAATTCGACTTCTTACCCTTACCGTTGTTGTACTTTTGCTGATATTCGTCTTGTAACATCTATTCAAGACACTATTTGTTCCGTTCAATTGCTCTTCTGAGGCCTTAGCCGTCCCTGACAGAACTGCAAAGTCATCGGTAAACCTCAAAGTTTTAATTCCTTCTATTCGAATTTAAGTTTCTGTTCCAAATTTCTCCTAGATTTACTTTACAACTTGCTCAATGTACATGTTGATTAACATCAAGGTTAGGCTACAGATCCTATTCACCCGCTGAGTTACTGCTCTGCTTTCAACTACATCGGCTCTTATTACTGTAGCCTGGCTTCTATACAATTTGGAAACAGCCGTTCCCTCCATTTTTTGAAGGTATTCATTTATCGTACTATATTGCGCAACACAGTTAAATGTTCACTTTTTCAAAACCCTGTACTTGTCTCCCATTGCTGCGCATAAATTTGAAATTTGGCTCAAAGATACCTACCACTTTCCTCTGTAATAGTACAAAAGCATGGCGTACTGAGAAGTCATGCTCGGGCTAGGTGACACTCAGACAGCAATGTGCTGACATACGTAGAAAAAAAGGCCAGTGCACAGAAGTTCGTGTCAAGTGTAAATTATGGGTTAATGATGTCACAGTGGAACCAAATTTCACTACCATTCTGCTCAGCAGCATCGCGGATGTGCCACACAATGGGAAGGTCGTCACCACCCCCTCCCCCACTCTTCCCTATTTTCCCCACTGAATGTGATCACACACCTTTGAAGTGCGATGCGACCGCAATTTTTGGTCTGCTGTACAGGATGTTACTACTAGGGGTCGTTAAAAGCCATTCGACGAAATTTCAAGATAATGCGAAGCAGCAAAGGCTGTTTATGCTTTTTCGGGCCTGCTGTTCCGTACCCTCCTGCGGATTGCTAACGGAAGAGTGCGACGTTGACATATGCGTGAATATAGCTCGGATATACGCAACCCCTTGATACCCTTGCTATTCAACATGCATACTAGCAGGCGCAAGGGCAGCAGCGTAGCCTGCCTGCAGGACCTAGGCCTTTCATCATTGGTTGTCTCTGTAGAGGTAGGTACATTCTTAAAGTGCTTAAAAAACGTGGACGGGTGTTGCCGATCAGGATCCTCTTCGAGTGACCTTTCGGCATTTTATTCTTGCATCTGTCACTGTCGCATTCTCCTGGATGATGTCACAAGAGGGCACGAAACAGAAGGGCTGAAAAAGCAAAGTACACTTTGCTGCTTCAGAACACGCACGAATTTCATCGAACGGTTTTGGGCGGTCCCTAGTGGTTGCACCCTGTACACCAGAGCAGAAATTGCGGTCGAACTGCACTCCAAAGAGGTGTGACCACATTCAGTGTTGTTGCTGGCCCACGATGCCCTTAGACAAGTATTGAGTTGTCCGGGGCGGCGGGGGAGGGGGGGGGGGGAGGGATTAGAGGGGGGAGGCGGATGTTAACAGTGTCAAAGGCTGTCAAGAACGTCGTCCTCATGATTATCACATCATGCTTCAGAACACACACGAATTTCATCGAACGGTTTTGGGCGGTCCCTAGTGGTTGCACCCTGTACACCAGAGCAGAAATTGCGGTCGAACTGCACTCCAAAGAGGTGTGACCACATTCAGTGTTGTTGCTGGCCCACGATGCCCTTAGACAAGTATTGAGTTGTCCGGGGCGGCGGGGGAGGGGGGGGGGGGGGAGGGATTAGAGGGGGGAGGCGGATGTTAACAGTGTCAAAGGCTGTCAAGAACGTCGTCCTCATGATTATCACATTGTGAACTAAAATGAAAATTTAAAACAGACTTGATCGCAATCTTGTTAAATTATTTTTTTATTGGAGTGAGTGACCAGTTTCGACTCTATGAAAGAGTCATCTTCAGACTCCAGAGTGGTGCATGGACACTGCTGGTTGAGTTCCATCGACCCTCTACGCTCGTGTAACTGCTCAGACCGCGATCAAGACTGTTTTAAATTTTAATTTTAACTACTTTTAAGATCGCTGACTATGTTTTCAAAAATCTTACATTGCGAACTGTTGTTTTCGATCTCAAAATGTATGAGAACCAACGCCACAAGTGATGAGATGGTTTCATTGATGCCCTTCACACCTTCCCTCTGAGGCCTTTTCGAGTCGATTTTGAGCGGCGGCTTGTTTGAGATGTTTTCCTCGGCACCTGCTGCTGCTGCCGCTGCAACAGCGTGGTTTCAGTTCTGGATGTCGTGGTTCTGACTCACAGGGTCGTCAAAAGAAGGGGTGAAATGAGGGAAATGCGTGACAAGTCCGTAATGGCGTTTGGGAGAGTTGTGGTGAAATTTGGTGCCAGTGCGGCATCATTAACCCACCTTACTGCTCTGGCCTTTCTTTATGCATGTGCCTGTGCTGGTAGCTCGCTATTTGAAGCGTCACCGAGGCCAAGGGTGAATATCGTAACGCCAAGCCTTTTCACCATTAAGGAGGAAGATTGTAGGCACCTTTGAATCAAATTTCAAACTTATACGTCGGAACAGGAGACAATTATGTGGTTTTGAAAAAGTGATGCTTCAATTGTTTTTCATGAAGTAGTCTGTATTTTTTTCGTCACTATAAGTATTTTTTCGCGCCAGAGTGTCAGGTATTGTATTACCTGATAAGTTCACACGGATTTTTATTTAAAACATTGCACGCTTCCACCGTCATTTATTGGTCACTATCAAGCAAGCTATTAGAGGCCTTCTCTCAGGTATTTAACCTGTGTGATAGCGGATTACAATTGCGGTAGTCATGTAAAACGCAATGCTTATTCGTTTCCAGGCGCAGTACGTGTACGCTACGGTGGAGCAGGGTGAACTGGAAGGTGAACTCCAGCAGACCGTACTGGGGACCACCTACCGCCGATTCATCGCCGTTCCGTTCGCTGAGCCGCCCATTGGGGAGCTGCGGTTCGCGGTGAGTAGCAATGCCTGCACTACAAAGGCGGCGCATCAGCTGCAATTAACGGGTGCTCTGGGTCTTGTTTCTGGCTTTCCCGGAAGGATATTCGGCAGAATGGCATATCATTTTCCTTCACTTCGTATGGGACATTGGCCTTACATCATGTACCCGACAGAACAGGCCGGAGAATTATTAGGTAACTGTGACTTTGAGGAATCGGAACGCCAGACCATACTGTCCGGGAATGTATTCTTTCCCATCACCGAATGTGGGAGAGCTGAAATAGGAAATGGAATAGTAAACACTGAGGTGACAAAATTCATGAGATTACGACATCCTGTACACAAACTATAAAAGGGCAGCATACTGGTGGAGCTGTCATTTGTACTCAGGTGATTCGTGCATAAAGGTTTCCGACGTGATTACGGCCGCATGATGGGAATTAACAAACGTTGAACGCGGAATGGTAGCTGTAGCTAAATGCATGGGACATTTCATCTCGGAAATCGTTAGGTAATTCAATTTTCCGAGATGCACAGTGTCAAAAGTGTGCCGAGAATACCAAATTTCACGTATGAGCTCTCACCATGGACAACGTAGTGGCCGACGGCCTCCACTCACAGACCGAGAGAGAGCACCGGTATTTGAATAGAGTTGTCAGTGCTAACAGACAAGCAATACTGTTGAAATGTCGCAGCAATCAATGTGGGACGTGCGACTAACGTATTCGTTAGGACAGTGAGGCGAAATTTGACGTTAATGGGCTAAGGGAGCCCCCGACCTGTCTGAGTGCCTGTGCTAACAGACGACATTAAAAAAAATGTTCAGATGCGTGTGAAATCTTATGGGACTTAACTGCTAAGGTCATCAGTCCCTAAGCTTTACACACTACTTAACCTAAACTGTCCTAAGGTCAAACACACACCCATGCCCGAGGGAGGACTCGAACCTCCGCCGGGACCAGCCGCACAGTCCATGACTGCACCGCCTTAGACCGCATGGCTAATCCCACGCGGCTCGGACGACATCGCCTGTAGCGCTTTTCCTGGGTTCGTGACAATACGGATTGGACTCTAGACGAGAAGAAAATCGTGGCTGGTCAGACGAGTTCCGATTTCCGACGGTAAGAGCTGCAGGTCCCACAAAGCCCTGAACCCAAGTATCAACAAGGCACTGTCCAAGCTCTGTTTACGTGGAATGGGCTGGTTGCTCTTGTCCAACTGAACCGATCATTGACTCGAAGTGGTTATATTCAGCTACTTGGAGACCATTTGGTGCCATTCATGGACTTCATGCTCCCAAACAACGATGGAATTTTTATGGATGACAATGCGCCATGTCACCGGGCCACAATTGTTCGCTCTTGATATGAAGAACATCTGGGCAATTTGAGCGATTGGTTTGGTCATCCAGATAGCTCAATGTGAATCCCATCGAAGTTTTAAGGGATATAATCGAGAGGTCAGTTCGTGCGCAACATCCTGCACCGGCAACACTTTCATAATGATGGACAGCTATAGAGGCAGCATGACTCGATATTCCTGCAGGGGATTTCTAGGGACTTGTTGAGTCCACGGTATGTCGAATTGCTGCACTAAGCCGGGAAAAAGAAGGTCCGACCCGATACCAGTAGGTATGCAGTGACTTTCTTCATCTCATTGTAGCACATTGCATGAGTTTTATCGCTGTGGTGCAAGCTAAACAAAATAGCTAAATAATTGTCCGCGTGGGATTCGGAAATAAACCTTCAGAAAAAGAGAACTACGGACTCAGAAAAAGAAATTAATTATAGCAAAAGTAGGCATAAAATGTTAGGTAATACAAATTGACAGGGAGAGTAAGTGAGGTATATTCCCCTTACTAGCTATACATTCAACCTACAATTTTTGTTCATCCGAAGATATATTTTAGGAAATTGCAATAAGTAGGTTTTTATCATACTTAATAGTGATAACTGACAAAGATGAAAATGTACAATAACGGTCCAATATACCCGAGCCTTCAAATAAGTAGTCTGCGTTAAAATTCTACATATGTGGTTAAGAGCTCCACTAATTTCAGTATGAAGTTAATACAAATGTATTTGTAATGTAAACTTTTCGATTAAGTCCACATGTAATTAGGCTCAAAGTTTATCTTGGTTTCCTTTACTGGTTGCTCATTACACTAACTGAGTAACATTGAGGATAGTCTGGAGCTGTGTCTCACTCCCTCCTCAACCACCGCCTCCCTTCCATGTCCTACGTGCGACTCTCTTGTAAATTCTGTCTGGTTTCTGTACAAGTTCTATTAGGGCAAGTCAGTAAGTGAGGGCAGTTTGTGTTTCTGCTCCACGGGTTGACAGCAAAGTCTCAGTAATTACATATCTTCTCTTACTGTCGTTCTCGTGTGTCAGGTGCATCGGTACAGCGAGTATCTTCATTTATAAAGATTTCAGGGTATTTCATTATTTGCGTCAGTTGTTCGTGTTCTGTAATCTGATAGGATTAAAGCTGTGGACATTATACACAGAATGAATACGAAGGCTAATGAGAGCTGTGTTAGCGGACTAAAAATTTACCAGTGGACAAATCACTTTAAAATTAGAGGTGTATCCGCTGCGAAGAGCGTTCTGGTACACCTCCACTTAGAAAACGGACGGTAACTTCGAGACAGCTGAGCAAATGTTTGTCGTGCCAGAATTGCTGACATAGCGCATCAGATGATCGTTTGTCACACTTCATCACATGCAGTTTTCCGTGAATTTTGTAAGTATCGTAAAGTTTGTACTTTCTGGGTACCACATCAACTGACGTACAAGCACAAACAGGAACGTATGGAAATGTCGGAGTCATATTTAAAGGGATTTTGAAAGGAAGGATGACATTCCCAGTCTCGTAATAAGAGTTGTTAGTCATGGGTATGTTAAGCAGATTATAGAGTAAGCGACAGAATATGTAACGAAAACCTCCATCTCTGCTTTCAGAATGAAATTTCAAAAGTCAAGCTTCTCCATGAAAGTTGATGGTGGCAGTGGTTCGGGATATTAAAGATCCGCGGCTGGTTCATTACATGATTAAAGGTTAAACGGTGGTTAGTGACAGGTACTGAGAGCTAGTATTAGATCTGAAACCCAAAATCAAAACGGAGAGGTGTGGGAAACTTTCAAAAGGTGTGATTTCGCTTCAGAATAAGACCCGCCATCATTCAGTTGAAAGAACAATCCACTGCGTTCAAAATCTTCGACCTGGAATACAGACCTGACCTAGCTTCAAGTGATTTTCACAATGTGTGCCAGATCAAGGTGCTCCTGTAGGAGGAGTCCAAGTGTTCTTCAGAAGACGGTGTTGGAAACTTGACTAGAGATGGACCAAGTGAAAAGAGGTTGGCGGAGACTATGTAGAGAAATGAAATTACTTGCAATGTGTTTCTGCAATAAAAATTTCATTTTAAAGAATGCCTTTATTTGCTCTCATGGTTGACCTTATAGAGAGGAAAACAATGTCAGTCTTCGTGAGTTCGTGTACCAGCGTTAGTCATAAAGATTTGCACTGTGAAGTCACATTAATGTGACCACCGCCTATGTTAGAAGTCAACATGCAATGACCACTCACAGTCCGCAAGTGGCAGCACTAGCAGTGGAGCATATATAAAGTGCGTCAAGGGGACGCGCGAAACAGTGCAGTCGTTGTCGTGATGTGGAAACCGAGCGATTTATTTGACGTTGAAATGGGCGGGATTATTGATTTTCGGGCAACGTGGAGCTGTTGAGCAACTAACCGTCCAGATGAACCAACCACTCCTCAACGACCGTCTTGAGAACGTTGGTGCCTAGGGGCCTCCGCAGCAGACACCTGTTACATGCACCCATGCTGACTACTGTTCATCGGCGACAAATGCTGGAAATTGCACACCAGTACCGCATCCGGATGTCCACGGTGTGGCAACAGGTGGCTTTTTCAGATGAACCACTTTTTATGATCCATCCTTGGCATGTATTGTGCGAAACGTCTATAAGAAAACACCCTGTATGCATTATGGTCTGAGGAATATGTTAGTGGCGTTCCCTGGGTGATCTAGTCATTCTGGAAGACATAGTGTATCGACACAAGTGTGCATCTATTCTTGGGAGCCATGTCCCCCCCCCCCCCCCCCCCTCGAGATTCTGAAAAAAAGTAGGGGTAAGCTATAGGGAGAGACGGGTCATATACAATATGTACAACAACCAAGAGGGAATAATAAGAGTGGACGATCAAGAACGAAGTGCTCGTATTAAGAAGGGTGTAAGACAAGGCTGTAGCCTTTCGCCCCTACTCTTCAATCTGTACATCGAGGAAGCAAAAGAAAGGTTCAGGAGTGGAATTAAAATACAAGGTGAAAGGATATCAATGATACGATTCGCTGATGACATTGCTATCCTGAGTGAAAGTGAAGAAGAATTAAATGATCTGCTGAACGGAATGAACAGTCTAATGAGTACACAGTATGGGTTCAGAGTAAATCGGAGAAAGACGAAGGTAATGAGAAGTAGTAGAAATGAGAACAGCGAGAAACTTAACATCAGGACTGATGGTCACGAAGTCAATGAAGTTAAGGAATTCTGCTACCTAGGCAGTAAAATAACCAATGACGGACGGAGCAAGGACGACATCAAAAGCAGACTCGCTATGGCAAAAACGGCATTTCTGGCCAAGAGAAGTCTACTAATATCGAATACCGGCCTTAATTTGAGGAAGAAATTTCTGAGGATGTACTTCTGGAGTACAGCATTGTATGGTAGTGAAACATGGACTGTGGGAAAACCGGAACAGAAGAGAATCGAAGCATTTGAGATGTGGTGCTATAGACGAATGTTGAAAATTAGGTGGACTGATAAGGTGAGGAATGAGGAGGTTCTACGCAGAATCGGTGAGGAAAGGAATATGTGGAAAACACTGATAAGGAGAAAGGACAGGATGATAGGACATCTGCTAAGACATGAGGGAATGACTTCCATGATACTAGAGGGAGCTGTAGAGCCAAAAACTGTAGAGGAAGACAGAGATTGGAATACGTCAAGCAAATAATTGAGGACGTAGGTTGCAAGTGCTACTCTGAGATGAAGAGATTAGCACAGGAAAGGAATTCGTGGCGGGCCGCATCAAACCAGTCAGTAGACTGATGAAAAAAAAAAAAAAAAAAAAAAAAAAACCTTTTCTGCTGCCTACAGAACAACTATCACGGAACATCCTTTCTGGATGAAAATGGGTTGCAAATATGGCTAAGCGAGGTCTTTGCCTCAAAATCACGTGGTTTCTACAATCGCGAATCGAAAAGTTACATCAGCATTGACAGACTGTTGTAAAGCCGGCCGGAGTGGCCGTGCGGTTCTAGGCGTTACAGCCTGGAACCGAGCGACCGCTGCGGTCGCAGGTTGGAATCCTGCCTCGGGCGTGGATGTGTGTGCTGTCCTTAGGTTAGTTGGTTTAATTAGTTCTAAGTTCTAGGCGACTGATGACCTGAGAAGTTAAGTCGCATAGCGCTCAGAGCCATTTGAAACAGACTGTTGTAAATAGTGAAGGAAACTACAGAATAATACACTACTCGCCATTAAAATTGCTTCACCACGAAGATGACGTGCTACAGACGCGAAATTTAACCGATAGGAAGAAGATGCTGTGATATGCAAATTATTAGCTTTTCAGAGCATTCACACAAGGTTGACGCCGGTGGCGACAGCTATAACGTGCTGACATGAGGAAAGTTTCCAACCGATTTCTTATACACAAACAGCAGTTGACCGACGTTGCTGGTGAAACGTTGTTGTGATGCCTCGTGTAAGGAACAGAAATGCGTACCATCACGTTACCGACCTTGTAAAGGTCGGATTGTAGCCTATCGCGGTTGCGGTTTATCGTATCCCGACATTGCTGCTCGCGTTGGTCTAAATCCAATGACTGTTAGCAGAATATGGAATCGGTGGTAATACGATTCGCCGTGCTGGATCCCAACGGCCTCGTATCACTAGCAGTCGAGATGACAGGCATCTTATCCGCTGGGCTGTAACGGACCGTGCAGCCACGTCTCGATCCCTGAGTCAACAATGGGGACGTTTGCAAGACAACAACCATCTGCACGAACAGTTCGACGACGTTTGCAGCAGCATGGACTATCAGCTCGGAGACCGTGGCTGTGGTTACCCTTGACGCTCCATCACAGACAGGAGCGCCTGCGATGGTGTGCTCAACGACGAAACTGGGTGCACGAATGGCAAAGCGTCATTTTTTCGGATGAATCCAGGTTCTGTTTACAGCATCATGATGGTCGCATCCATGTTTGTTGACATCGCGGTGAACTCACATTGGAAGCGTGTATTCATCATCGCCATACTGACGTATCACCCGGCGTGATGGTTGTTGTTGTTGTGGACTTCAGTCCTGAGACTGGTTTGATGCAGCTCTCCATGCTACTCTATCCTGTGCAAGCTTCTTCATCTCCCAGTACCTACTGCAACCTACATCCTTCTGAATCTGCTTAGTGTATTCATCTCTTGGTCTCCCCCTACGATTTTTACCCTCCACGCTGCCCTCCAATACTAAATTGGTGATCCCTTGATGCCTCAGAACGTGTCCTACCAACCGATCCCTTCTTCTCGTAAAGTTGTGCCACAAACTCCTCTTCTCCCCAATCCTATTCAGTACCTCCTCATTAGTTATGTGATCTACCCATCTACTCTTCAGCATTCTTCTGTAGCACCACATTTCGAAAGCTTCTATTCTCTTCTTGTCCAAACTATTTACCGTCCATGTTTCACTTCCATACATGGCTACACTCCATACAAATACTTTCAGAAATAACTTCCTGACACTTAAATCTATACTCTATGTTAACAAATTTCTCTTCTTCAGTAACGCTTTCCTTGTCATTGCCAGTCTACATTTTATATACTCTCTACTTCTACCATCATCAGTTATTTTGCTCCCCAAATAGCAAAACTCCTTTACTACTTTAAGTGTCTCAATTCCTAATCTAATACCCTCAACATCACCCGACTTAATTCGACTACATTCCATTATCCTCGTTTTGCTTTTGTTGATGTTCATCTTATATCCTCCTTTCAAGCACCATCCATTCCGTTCAACTGCTCTTCCAAGTCCTTTGCTGTCTCTGACAGAATTACAATGTCATCGGCGAACCTCAAAGTTTTTATTTCTTCTCCCAGGATTTTAATACCTACTCCGAATTTTTCTTTTGTTTCCTTTACCGCTTGCTCAATATACAGATTGAATAACATCGGGGAGAGGCTACCACCCTGTCTTACTCCCTTCCCAACCACTGCTTCCCTTTGATGTCCCTCGACTCTTATAACTGCCATCTGGTTTCTGTACAAATTGTAAATAGCCTTTCGCTTCCTGTATTTTACCCCTGCCACCTTCAGAATTTGAAAGAGAGTATTCCAGTCAACATTGTCAAAAGCTTTCTCTAAGTCTACAAATGCTAGAAACATAGGTTTGTCTTTCCGTAATCTTTCTTCTAAGATAAGTCGTAAGGTCAGTATTGCCTCACGTGTTCCAGTATTTCTACGGAATCCAAACTGATCTTCCCCGAGGTCGGCTTCTACTAGTTTTTCCATTCGTCTGTAAAGAATTCGCGTTAGTATTTTGCAGCTGTGGCTTATTAAACTGATTGTTCGGTAATTCTCACATCTGTCAACACCTGCTTTCTTTGGGATTGGAATTATTATATTCTTCTTGAAGTCTGAGGGTATTTCGCCTGTTTCATACATCTTGCTCACCAGATGGTAGAGTTTTGTCAGGACTGGCTCTCCCAAGGCCGTCAGTAGTTCCAATGGAATGTTGTCTACTCCGGGGGCCTTGTTTCGACTCAGGTCTTTCAGTGCTCTATCAAACTCTTCACGCAGTATCGTATCTCCCATTTCATCTTCATCTACATCCTCTTCCATTTCCATAATATTGTCCTCAAGTACATCGCCCTTGTATAGACCCTCTATATACTCCTTCCACCTTTCTGCTTTCCCTTCTTTGCTCAGAACTGGGTTTCCATCTGAGCTCTTGATGTTCATACAAGTGGTTATCTTATCTCCAAAGGTCTCTTTAATTTTCCTGTAGGCAGTATCTATCTTGCCCCTAGTGGGATAAGCCTCTACATCCTTATATTTGTCCTCTAGCCATCCCTGCTTAGCCATTTTGCACTTCCTGTCGATCTCATTTTTGAGACTTTTGTATTCCTTTTTGCCTGCTTCATTTACTGCATTTTTATATTTTCTCCTTTCATCAATTAAATTCAATATTTCTTTTGTTACCCAAGGATTTCTACTAGCCCTCGTCTTTTTACCTACTTGATCGTCTGCTGCCTTCACTACTTCATCCCTCAGAGCTACCCATTCTTCTTCTACTGTATTTCTTTCCCCCATTCCTGTCAATTGTTCCCTTATGCTCTCCCTGAAACTCTGTACAACCTCTGGTTCTCTCAGTTTATCCAGGTCCCATCTCCTTAAATTCCCACCTTTTTGCAGTTTCTTCAGTTTTAATCTACAGGTCATAACCAATAGATTGTGGTCAGAGTCCGCATCTGCCCCTGGAAATGTCTTACAATTTAAAACCTGGTTCCTAAATCTCTGTCTTACCATTATATAATCTATCTGATACCTTTTAGTATCTCCAGGATTCTTCCATGTATACAACCTTCTATCATGATTCTTAAACCAAGTGTTAGCTATGATTAAGTTGTGCTCTGTGCAAAATTCTACCAGGCGGCTTCCTCTTTCATTTCTTAACCCCAATCCATATTCACCTACTACGTTTCCTTCTCTCCCTTTTCCTACACTCGAATTCCAGTCACCCATGACTATTAAACTTTCGTCTCCCTTCACTGTCTGAATAATTTCTTTTATTTCATCATACATTTCTTCAATTTCTTCGTCATCTGCAGAGCTAGTTGGCATATAAACTTGTACTACTGTAGTAGGTGTGGGCTTCGTATCTATCTTGGCCACAATAATGCGTTCACTAAGCTGTTTGTAGTAGCTTACCCGCGTTCCTGTTTTCCTATTCATTATTAAACCTACTCCTGCATTACCCCTATTTGACTTTGTGTTTACAACCCTGTAGTCACCTGACCAGAAGTCTTATTCCTCCTGCCACCGGACTTCACTAATTCCCACTATATCTAACTTTAACCTATCCATTTCCCTTTTCAAATTTTCTAACCTACCTGCCCGACTAAGGGACCTGACATTCCACGCTCGGTATGGGGTGCCATTGGTTACACGTCTCGGTCATCTCTTGTTCGCATTGTCGTCACTGTGAACAGTGGAATTTACATTTCAGATGTGTTACGACCCGTGGCTCTACCCTTCATTCGCCGGCCGGTGTGGCCGTGCGGTTCTAGGCGCTTCAGTCTGGAACCGCGTGACCGCTACGGTCTCAGGTTCGATTCCTGCCTCGGACATGGATGTGTGTGATGCCCTTAGGTTAGTTAGGTTTAATTAGTTCTAAGTCGCATAGTGCTCAGAGCCATTTGAACCATTTGAACCCTTCATTCGATCCCTGCGAAACCCTACATTTCAGCAGGATAATACACGACCGCATGTTGCAGGTCCTGTATGGGCCTTTCTGGATACAGAAAATGTTCGACTGCTACCCTGGCCAGCACATTCTCCAGATCTCTCACCAGTTGAAAACGTCTGGTCAATGGTGGCTGAGCAACTGGCTCGTCACAATACACCAGTCACTACTCTTGATGAACTGTGGTGTCGTGCTGAAGTTGCATGGCAGCTGTACCTGTACACGCCATCCAAGCTCCGTTTGACTCAATGCCCAGGAGTATCAAGGCAGTTATTACGGCCAGAGGTGGTTGTTCTGGGTACTGATTTCTCAGGATCTATGCACCCAAATTGCGTGAAAATGTAATCACATGTCAGTTATAGTATAATATATTTCTCCAATGAATCATGAGCATTTCTTCTTGGTGTAGCAATTTTAATGGGCAGTAGTGTATTGACGGCTAAAGTGTCTGTTATCTATATCCGTTGTGTTTATTGAACATATGGAAAAACGCTACGAACTTATGCACACTTCTGTTTACTCCGTATTTTTTTGAGGTGGCAATTAAAACCTTACGAATATTCCTCACATCCTGAATAATCCAACGAACGCAGCCTCTTTCCCTGAGATTCAGAGAGAATGTGACTGACGAGGCGTCTCTGGTGCAGAGGTCTCGACCGCCAGCCAGCTGGGAAGGCGTCCGCAGGGTGCAGCGCGACTTCCCGGTGTGCCTGCAGGTGGGCGCCGGCTCCGAGGACTGCCTCTACCTGAATGTGTTCGTGCCCCACGAGGCGGCCGCCAACGCTAGCGAGCCGCTGCCCGTGCTCGTCTGGATCCCAGGGGGCGGCTACGAAGGAGGCGGCGGCACTCAGGCCGACTTCGGGCCGGACTTCTTCTTAGAGCACGGCATCATCGTGGTCACCATCAACTACCGGCTCGCCGCGTTCGGTGAGACCCTTCTGCAAACTTTCCTTTGCGTCCGTGTCCGCTGAGTTGTTGTCATGAAATTCAACATCTGAGCAGAACCTTGGTGAGCACGAAAGGAGGCGACTAGTGTGGCGATGCGTAGTACAGAGGGGCAGTGTACCACGTGACACATCAGCAACTAGCTTCGTTCTGCCGCGTCTGTCTGTAGCGTGCGGCTCGGGATGCACGTAGAAAATGTAGCGTTGATTTTCGTATGAGAAGGTACCAAACAGCTGCTGCTATATCAGAGATGAGCAACACCGATACGTAGATGTCATTTTGCTGGATCGAGAGCCCTGCCGGGATTAGGGCGAACGAGAAAGCTGAGCAGTTGACTAAGGACTAGAGTTGCGCTCTACCGAAACTACAGTTAGGCAATTTCGGGACTGTACATAAATGAGGTGGTAAATGGTAGGATTACCAGCAGTATTAATAGCATTTGTAGGGGAAGAAACGCAGAAGAATGTGCGTGAGGGAAATTTTGATCCGACCTCTCCTCTCCGTTTTTTGTTTGTTTGTTTTGCACGTAATTAGAACCACATATCGTACGATCTTAGTTTGTTGAGTCTTTTATACCACCACACAATGTAAATTGCATTTTATGTGTAATACCACTTGGTTGACTGCGTAACTTCTGCGCTTTTATGTAACCAAAGCAATTACTTTTGATGCAAGTACAGTTTACAAGGGCAAAAATAAAAATATGTATGTAATTATTGTCGTTGTGTTGTACTCAATAGAATATTCTTCTTTTTGATCAAAGGTAAGATTTCCTTGTTACTATCGATAAGTGCGGAAGTTGTGTATGCCTAGCAGAAACACGTTTTATATAAGCTCGACGAAGCACTGAAGTGTTTGATATACAGGGTGTAAATTTTAGGTTGACCAAGCAGAATAACTCAAAAAATAAGATTCACACGAAAAAATGTGTAGAATCCAATGGTGATGATTCTTGAGGGGGACATCTGCTGGTACTAAAATTAGCACGCCACCCCTGCCCCCTGGGAGTGGGGCGAGAGGCAACTTTAAAATTTCTAATGGGAACCCCCATTTTGTATTGCAGAATCAGATTCTACATAATAAGCTACGTACGTTTTGTCTTAAGCATTTGTTTTGATTTTGGTAGTTGGCGCTGTAATTTAAGAAAATCCATGTTCTCATTTTTGCGTGGAAAATAGTTACAGACGAATAAAAAAATACTTATTTACTTCGTAAATTTTGATTCGCTAAAACTAAAACTCTCTCTCTCTTCCCATAGGGTGAGGTTTGAGAGAGAGGAATTAGAGTTTTACAAATGTTAACCCAATACGAATCTGCGGAAAAAATTCATATTTGGATCAACATTTGTAAAACTCTAATTTCCCATGGAACAAGACATGGCGGACCGAAGATCTGCATTAGGGTATCAGGTGCAAACAATTCCATTCGCATCTACTGAAGGCCCAGTGGTACCTTGAACAGCGAGCATCTAGCATAGGTAATGAGACACAGTTTGGGAGGCTCATTGCCAGGTTGAAGTTCGACCACAGCTGGTACTGACACCACCTTTCTAGACTACTCGTACCATCACCATTTTGCAACTCTGCGGAGCTGCAGGAAATTACATTTTCTTCAGCTGCCCTCGCTACAGAACGGAATCCGAATGGTAGGTTATGGATGCATCAGGCGCTTCCTTCTCATATGCTAATACAATTTTTTCCTAACAATTTAGACTTTTATAAATTAGTAATAGGCATTTCAGTTGAAGAGGAGTGAATTGACATATCTAAAAACCGCAATCACAGAAATCGAAAAGAAACGCATGGGTACAAAGAAGGCAACTGCGAAGAAACTATGGGTAACAGGAGAAATATTTCAGTTGATTAATGAGAGAAGGAACCAAAAAAATGTTCAGGAAAATTCAGGATTACAGAAATAAAAGTCGCTTAGGAATAAAATAAGTAGAAAGTGTGAGGAAGCTAAGGCAAAATGGTTGCATGAAAAATGGGAATAAATCGAAAAAGAAATGATTATCGGAAGGAGTGACTAATTATACTGAAAAGTCTAAACAAACTTCAGTGTACGTGAAAGACAAGGGTGGTAACATTAAGAGTGCAATGCGAATTCCACTGTTAACTGCTGAGGAGAGAGCGGATAAGTGAAAAGAGTACACTGAAGGCCTGTATGAGGGGGAAGACTTGTTTGATGACGTGACAGAAGAAGAAATAATAGGCAGTCCAGTAATAGAATAACAATTTAAAAGAGCTTTGGAAGACTTAAGGTCGAATAAGACAGAAGGGTAGATAACATTCCATCAGAATTTCTAAAATCATTGCTGGATGTGGCAACAATTATCGACATAGGTGTGTGGAATGTATGATCTGGTGGTATACCATCTGACTTACGGAAAAACATCTTCCACATCATTTGAAAGATTCCAAGGGCCGACAAGTGCGAAAATGATGGCACAATCAACTTAACAGCTCACGCATCCAAGTTGCTGACAAGAATGATGTACAGAAACATGGAAAAGAAAACTGAAAATGTGTTAGGTAACTGTCAGTTTGGCTTTGGGGAAGGTAACGGCAGCAGAGAGGCAATTCTGACATTGCGGCTGATAGCGTAAGAACGACTAAATGAAAATCAAGACACGTTCATAGGATTTGTCGACCTGGAAAAAGAGGGATCAAATCGCGCAAGATGTTCGAAATTCTGCGAAAAACAGGGGTAAGCTATAGGTAGAGGCGGTAATATACAATAAGTACGTGAGCCAAGAGTGAACAGTGAAAGTGTAAGACCAAAAACGAAGTGCTCGGATTAAAAAGGCTGTATACTATTTTTACATCAAAGGAGTAATGACGGAAATAAAAGAATGTTCAAGAGTGGTATTAAAATGCAAGGTGAAAGAATATCAATGGTAAAATTTCCTTATGACAATTGTCAGTGGACATGACGAAGACGTACAGGATCTGCTGAACTGAATTAACAGTCTAATGAGCGCAGAATATGGATTGAGGTTAAATCGAAGAAAGACAAAAGTAATGAGAAGTAGCAGAAATGAGAACAGCGAGAAATTTAAAATCAGGATTGGTGATCACGAAGTAGATCAAATTAAGGAATTCTGCTACCTGGGCATAAAAATAACCCATGACGGAGGGAGCATGGAGGACATGAAAAAGAAAACTAGCATTGGTAAAAAGGGCATTCTTGGCCAAGAGAAGTCTACGGACGTCAAACATAGGCATTAATCTGAGGGAGAGATTTCTGAGAATGTGCGTTTGGAGCACAGAATTGCATGCTAGTGAAACATGGACTGTGGGAAAACCGGAACAGAAGAGAATGGAAGCATTTGAGGTGTGATGCTACAGGAAAATGTTGAAAATTAGGTGGACTGATAAGTAATTAGGAGGTTCGCTGGAGAATCGGTGGGGAAAGGAATGTGTGGAAAACAGTGCCAAGAAGAAGGGACAGGATCGTAGAACATCTGTTAAGATGTCAGGGAATAACTTCTGTGGTGCTAGAGAGAGATGAAGAGGGTAAAAACTGTAGAGGAAAACAGAGATTGGAAAACATCCAGCAAGTAATTGAGGGCTAAGTTGCAAGTGCTACACTGAGGTAAAGAAGTTGGCACAAGAGAGAAATTCCTGGTGGGCTTCATCAAACCAGTTGGAAGACTGATGACTCAAAAAATAACCGATGGATCGGGTTTTAAAAGTGTAAATTAAACTGTAACTGTTAAGTTTGGGCACGAGTGGTGTATAAGCGTGGGGTGTACTGGTGTTTTTGTGTGTTTGAAATCTGACTGTTCTCGTAACGGACCGAAGTATTTCTGCCTGTATTATTATGCCTGAACTGTCCATGACATTGTATTTTCGGTTTCTATATCATTCACCAAGGACCTGCAGCTTTTTATCTTTTTAAGACACTGTGTTCGGATTAGCTGTTTGCATGCAACCGAAGTCCAATAAATAAGTAAAAAGAAACTTAAGCAGGTCACATCTTCTTCATTTCCTACCTTTTTACAAACTCTTTACTGGTAATGTACAGCTCATAACTAATAAATTGTCAGAGCTCACCTTTACCATTGGAAACGTCTTACTGTGTCAAATCTTGTTCTGGGATCTCTAGCTTAATATTACATAAGCAGTCTAAAACCTTCCATGTTTCCTGGCCTCTTCCACGTATAGAGCCATCTTTCATGATTCTTTAACCAAGTGACAGCGATGATTAAATTACCCTCTGTTCAAAACTCCTTCCTGTGCTGCCACATGGGATAGCCTCGCGGTCTAGGCGTTTTGCCACAGTTCGCGCGGTTCCCCCCCCCCCCCCCCCCCCCCCCCCCCGTCAGAGGTTCGACCCCTCCCTTGGGCACGGGTGTGTGTGTTGTCCTTAGCGTAAGTTAGTTTAAGTTAGGTTAAGTAGTGTGTAAACCTACTAGGGACCGATGACCTGAACAGTTTGGTCCCATAGGAACCTACCACCACCAGCTTCCTGCGCTTCCTGTTCCATTTCTTTGCCATCAGTACACTACTATTTCTCCAGTCTACTATTTTTCCTTCTCTTCCTCTTGCTACTATTAAATTCCAATCCCAATTAAATTTTTTTCTCCCTTAATAATATGAGGGTAACGGCCTTGCCGCAGTGGACACATCGGTTCCCGTCAGATCACCGAAGTTAAGCGCTGTCGGGTGTGGCCGACACTTGGATGGGTAACCATCCGGGCCACCATGCGCTGTTGCCATTTTTCGGGATGTACTCTGCCTCGTGATGCCAATTGAGGAGCTACTCGACCGAATAGTAGCGGCCGTGGTCAAAGAAAACCATAGTAACAGCCGGGAGAGCGGTGTGCTGACCACAGGCCCCTCCTATCCGCATCCTCATCTGAGGATGACGCGGCGGTCGGATGGTCCCGATGGGCCACTTGTAGCCTGATGACGGAGTCCTTTAATAATATGAGTAATTTCTTTTATAACATCACACATTTTTCAATCTTTTCTATGGGACTAACACTGGATGAGTTAGTGGGTCAGTCGAATTGCAATAGTGGAAGCATAAACACGAAACCTACTTAACACGGTTGTCGTCATACTGGAAGATGGAGAGCCCCGAGCATTCTCATAATGAAGACGCAGAAGAAAGGGCAGCACTTGGTCATCGAAAAAGTTGCAATAAACATTCTGATTATTGAATTTCATGGTAAGCTGAATGAGTAAACTCAAGCCATGGTCAGCAAAAACACTCCCAAAAAACTGGCTGGCTTGAACTACATTTTCTACACACTCTGGTAAAATGTCTCATCAGTCTGTCGGTGCACTCGACGCCCCACAACATTTGAAAAGGAGCAAAGTCGCTACTTGTTAAAAAAAAAAGTTTTAAATGGCTCTGAGCACTATGGGACTTAACCATCTGAGGTCATCAGTCCCATAGAACTTAGAACTACTTAAACCTAACCAACCTAAGGACATCACACACATCCATGCCTGAGGCAGGATTCGAACCTGCGACTGTAGCGGTCGCGCGGTTCCAGATTGAAGCGCCTAGGACCGCTCGGCCACACCGGCCGGCCGCTACTTGTTAGCCCACACTACATGCCTCCACTCAGCTGCTTTTGAGTTTCTCCATTGTTGAGTACTGGAGTTTTTCGAGGTATTTCAGTCCAGATGTGCACTGCATGCAGTTTCCTTCACAATGTCCACCTGTAAACTTCAGTACCTGTAGCTTCCTTCAATTTTGAGGGCATAAAAGATTACCAGCCAGTTTACATTATCTAAAGCTTTCTGCATGTCAATGAAAGTGGATAGCATTTCTTCACTTATATGTAATGTCTTCTCTGTGATTACTCAAGGACATAGAATAAATGTTTTTCCTCTGTTTCTCCTGTACCCAGTATGAATAGGTGGTGTGACACTTTAAATTCGATAATTACGTTTGTTTCAAAGAGTCGGAAATAAGGAGAGAAACAATAAAGAAAATTTGTAACTAATGAGGACTCACCCCTTTCTTCTTTGCACATTAGACTGCAATTTGTGTTAAACCAGTAATAAGTAATCTTTTTACGTAGGAGTCGATCTACTTGCTAATGAAATGTAAATACTCTGAAACTGTAACCCAGTATTGGACAGTCCACTTCGAAACAAAAACAAGCTGAGAAACTTTATTTACTGTGTGGTCTTGAGAACGTCCAAACACGATAGCGCTACTGTGCCGCATCTGCAAGTCGACTGACCTTACTGCTGTGATTCCATACAGTCAACTGGCACATGTGCACCACTGCACTGTCATCACTGCTTTGTGCCAGTTCTGACAAAAGTAATGAGACCGACAACACTGCGAACGATTTGGCAACGCTGTGTTGTTCTACTTGTGTAGACTGGTGTGTTCGCTCCTTCCAGATGCTCACTCGGAATTTTAACTCCATGCAGCCATCACGTGATTTTTCAGAGCACCATCAGTCAAGTAGTGTTATTGTTGTATGTACGAAAATGGAACAGCAGAATTTAGAGCAACATTATGCTATCAAATTTTCTGTTAAACTTGGGAAATTCGCGAGTGCGACCTTTGAAAAGTTGAATAAGGCTTATGGGAACATTCCTCATCAAGACCACAAGTTTTTCGCTGTCACAAATAAGGCAGAGAATACGTTGAAGATGAAACACGTTTAGGGAGACCTTCAACTTCAAAAACAGACGAACATGTGCGTGCTCTTGTGAGATTGGACAAACATTTATCGATAAGGATTACAGGACAGCCAGCCGCTGCGGCCGAGCGGTTCTAGGTGCTTCAGTCCGGAACTGCACTGCTGCTATGGTCACAGTTTCGAATCCTGCATTGGGCATTGATGTGTGTGATGTCCTTAGGTTAGTTAGGTTTAAGTAGTTCTAAGTCTAGGGGACTGATGACCTCAGATGTTAAGTCCCATAGTGCTTAGAGCCATTTGATTATAGGAGACCTGTTAAGCTTAAACACCTTCATTGTAAATCAGATTTTGACTGAAGTTTTGCAGATGCAAAAGGTTTGTGCCAAAATGGTGCCAGAGAACCTCACAATTGAGCAGAACCACAATTGAAGAAACGTGTGTGATTATCTTCTTGAGTGGATTGCCAATGACCACAAATGGTTCAGTTGTGTGTTCCCAGGTGATGAATCCTGGGTCTCTGAGTATGATCCGGAGACAAAGTGGTAAAGTGAGGAGTAGTAGCATTTTGAGACATCTCCTCGACAGCACAAAGTTCGAATGAGCTAAAAAAAGACCAAAACAATGCTGATATTGTCTGGTGCGCTAAAGTATCCCTTTCGTCTATGTCTGTATGACTGATGTTCTGAGACGTTGAGTTTATACTGGTACAGTCCAACATCTTTCAAGAAAAGGATGTTCCCTTCACTTTTATGTAAAAAGTTTCTGTCGCCATCTGCCAACAGGTTTCCTGAGCTTGGAGGATGAGGTGATACCAGGCAACGCAGGTCTCAAGGACCAGCAGATGGCGCTGCAGTGGGTGCAGCGCAACATTGCGGCCTTTGGTGGCGACCCCGCCAGGGTCACCATTGGAGGCGAGAGCGCCGGCGGTTGCTCCGCCTCGCACCACTTCACCTCTCCACAGTCTGCGGGTATGCTGGCTCCTGTTGCCACACACACTTTGAAAGTGTACTGTTTTTAGTTAATCACTGTCTATGTCGATTAGGATGCTCAGCAAGCTGCATAATACTACTAGTCCTTCCTCTGCGAGTCAAACTTCAGATTCTTGGGTGCTTACCATTACACTAGCCATTTCCTTGTCCAGTGAAATGGCTTCCAGGTTATCTGTTTACAGAGGGTGTATTTCTTCAAGATGGCTAGTTGTGAGAAAATGAAGATAGAAACTTTGATCAAATCAGAACTTACACATAGGAATATTGGCATGCATTACTGGCATAAGGTTGCCTGGGAGTGGAAGGACTGGGCAAAATAAGGATTGAACATTATTGATATCAAGATTTTTATTAGTGCTCCTCAGAATAAATAATTTTATCAATTAGGTCAATAGGACCTTGACATACTAAGACAAACGCAATAATTACATAAAAATTTAAGAACAACTGCTGATAATCGAGCAACAATGTTATCAAATATTTCAGTGAGACCAAATAACAAAACGGTTGTAATGTTAATTGAAATAATTGCTCTCAACTCTCCAAAAGTCCTATGGCAGCGCCACCTAGTGGGCCAACCATAGCGCCATCTGGTTTCCCCCTTCAAGTTACACAAGTTTCAATCTTTGTAGTTTCTTCGTTTGACGCTTATTTCGTGAGATATTTGGCCCGGTCACGATCAATGGACCACCCTGTATATTGGAAGCCCTTACTAATAACACATTGAACAGAAAAGAAATTTACAAAACCCCAATATTGTAAAATACACAATCAAATTACAGCTCTATGACAAGTACCAAACAGAAGCTATTATGTTCTGATGCGAGTGACACGCTCCTCAAATATCCTGACCAGACGCAGGAACAGGGAACAACAGGAGGCTGAACTGAGTTCGATATAGAAGAAGCAGGGCACCAAAATGTGCAGGAAGCGAAAAGCCACAATTATCACATCTCTCACTGGGGCGGAAGATCAGTCTTTACGAATGCCTTGTGGTCTCGACACCGAAGCAACAAACTAAATGTAGCTCACCGAGCATGCAAAGCCGCTGTGCGACGACAAACAGTGGAAAAACTTGGAGCCTCCACGAGACTTGTGGATGACGACGACCCACCGCTCGCCATCAGACCCGGTCGGCCAAAGGAATAATGTGTCCACTTCCGTTTCCGGTGCACGTCTCTCGTGTCCGGAAGATGCTCAGCCAGGTCAACTTGGAAGTCACACGCGCTGCAGAACAAACAGCTGGGCCGTTGTCTTGCATACTTGCGCTGCCTCTCCTGGGAAACGGCCTCCATGACATTTGGGGCAAATGTGCCACGTCCATATTCACGCCAAAGATTCTGTTCGAGGAGATGAGGCGCGAGTTGTCGATCGTGCAACGGTTCAAATACAAAGTTACTTTCAGCAGAATCACCCGATTTTTCAGGGGTACATCTTTTAGATGCATGCTTATATAATGTTGAGGTACTTTTTAGATTACGTTTAGTATCAGAGTGAAATGGTGAGGATGCGGGGATCCGGGAGTGGTAAGCTGCCAAGCCTGCACTCAGCAAAATGAAGTTTCACAATTTATTTCACTGAAATAAATTGACGTTCCAGCTACGAGGTGGGTCATCGAAGGTGCTCCGTAAGAAATTGGAAAAATATTGCTTATAGCGTGGGTTGCGTATCAGGACGCAGTGTCTTTCGTTGAGATAAGTCCAATATCCTAGCGTAGGCTTGTCACCAGAAGTATAAAGATAGCGGATCGTGTGGCCACAGATCCAATTCACAGAGTGAGTTTTGGCGGAGGGGTAGAAAGTCTTATCGGAGTACAAAAGCAAGTGGACGTCGATCTGAGCTGGTGTCTGTCGAGTAAGAAACGCCAAAATTCGTCGCGCAAGTGTCCAGACGTCGAACGCTGTGCCACAGTGGTACCGGTGGACATCCGTGTCATCCACTCCACAGTGGGTGCAGAGGGATGAATCGGCGAGATGGATGCGGTGTAGACGATCTCGGTTAACTTGTTTGCCATTCACGGTGATGTACCACGCTGATTGAACGACTGATTCGAGAAAACGCGCATGGATCGCCCTCCATATGTGTCGCCACACGTACTGTGGATACTTACGTTCGATGGGGTTGGACGGGCGGAACTGCTGTAACAATTCGGAAACTGTTTTCGTGAGGTACAAACGTGTATGCGGTAAGGACTGGTAGACATAACTGAACTCCAGGAAAAATTGTTGGATGTAATAAAACGGGGTTGGAATGGTCGATACCATTACTGGAGCGAACAAGGAGGCCGGCGCAAAGTTGTGAAGCAGGAGGCTAGTAAGGCTCTGCGGGCAACGATGCCAAAGTTTTAGTTGGGGAGCTGACGTAAAGTGCCTTGACATGAGTCGGGACGTGGATGAGTCCCACCCCGCCACGATCTCGTGGCAGTGCAAGGGATTCATATTGCACCCTGAATAACATCCCCGAGCTGACGAAGGAGCCGAAAGCCATCAACAGTCGTCGAGCCAGGAGATTCGGGACTGGTAGTACTTGAGCCACGTGTGGTACACGGGAAGCATGATACATGTTCACGTATTACGCGCGTTGGATAACGTCGAGAGCTCGTAGCCGGTGATCTGCGAGAGTTGGTCTGATTGTCTGTAGCAAGCGTCTACCATTGATAGTCGCTGAGCGGCGCAGATCTGCTGCGAAATCAAGTCCAAGACATCTTATGGTGGCGGCGACACTAAGGGGCGCAACGCATCTCTCCGGCAAGCCCTCACCAATGAGCAGGACCTTGGATTTTGACACATTGAGGCAGCTCCCTGACGCTTCGCCGTAAGTCGCCGCCCATGTCAGTGCCGCTCGTACTTCATCTTCACTTCGCAGATGTAGTACTATGTCGTCTGCGTAGGCTGTACAACAGAAACGGAGGCCGTACACAGCCATACCTTTCAAACGTTGGCGCATGCCCTGGAGCAGGGGTTCCAAGGCGAAAGCATACAAAATCGTGGAAAGAGGGCAGCCTTGTCGTACAGATCGTGCGATGACCAAGGGCGGTGTGAGGTGACCATTGTACATAATTTTAGAGGTTGCACTACTCAACAGGCGCATAACCACTGTGACAATACCGCCAGGAAATCCCATATGCTGAAGAACTCTCTGTAAATAGAAGTGGTCAACACAGTCGAAAGTCTGGCTAAAGTCCAGTGAAGCCAAGGCGCCAGGGATACGTTGATAATGCGCCAATGCTATCATGTCTCTGTAACGGCAAAGGGCCGAACGGATGTTGTTGTCGCCTCCTAGGGAAGTCTGGTCGCAGGATGTGACGTAACGTGCGACCTTCTTGAGTCGCGATGCCAATAGCCGTGTGAATATTTTCATGTCGCTGTTGAGCAAAGTAATTGGTCGATAGTCCTGGACCCTCAATAACCGGTGCGGTTTATGGACGGGGATAATAATGCCATCTAGAAAGGCGCTCGGGACCACTGTCATCGGTGACATCAGCTCTTGTGCGATTGCCGTCCACGTGGAAGCCAACAAATAGTGAAAACTTTTATAAAATTCGATGGGTATACCGTCAGGTCCAGGAGATCTGTTATCGGTACCCTCTTTGGTAGCATCTACCACTTCATCTGTGGTTACGTCGTCTTGGAGGTCATGCATTGCATCCTCCGGAAGAGTGTTCGTGGTAAGCTGAACGACTTCTGTGATCAGTGCTGCAGAATGCGGTACGGCTGCGTATAGCCCGGCACAATGAGCATGGAGAACACGACCGATGCATTGTTGGGTGTCGTGCCGGCGCCCTTCCGCATCTGTGAGTATTTGGATCAGAGCTAGTCGTCTTCGTTGTCGTTCCTGAAGGAGGTGGTACATCGACGGACGTTCTTGAGGGATACGATTTGAAGCACGCGAACGGACTACAGTTCCTTCCAAGTAACGCCGCATGATCAAGGAGATCTGCGCCTTCATGCGATGGACCATCGACTGCCGGGCTGGCGAGAAAGGCATCGTCGCACAGTCGCGTAGTATGGTGTAGTAGAAGTGCAGGGTATTAGTTTGCGACGCCTTAAATTCCTTCCCATAACTCATCAGTGTCTTCCTGAGGGTCGGCTTTGCATAGGAGAGCCACCATGATAAGGTGGAGTCATAGGCTTCTCGACGATGGCGACAGCGTGTCCACGCTTCTTCGACCATTCGGCGACAGTCTGAGGAGGTCAGGTGAGCGACATCTACATCTACATCTACATTGATACTCCGCAAGCCACCCAACGGTGTGTGGCGGAGGGCACTTTACGTGCCACTGTCATTACCTCCCTTTCCTGTTCCAGTCGCGTATGGTTCGCGGCAAGAATGACTGTCTGAAAGCCTCCGTGCGCGCTCTAATCTCTCTAATTTTACATTCGTGATCTCCTCGGGAGGTATAAGTAGGGGGAAGTAATATATTCGACACCTCATCCAGAAACGCACCCTCTCGAAACCTGGCGAGCAAGCTACACCGCAATGCAGAGCGCCTCTCTTGCAGAGTCTGCCACTTGAGTTTATTAAACATCTCCGTAACGCTATCACGGTTACCAAATAACCCTGTGACGAAACGCGCCGCTCTTCTTTAGATCTTCTCTATCTCCTCCGTCAGACCGATCTGGTACGGATCCCACACTGATGAGCAATACTCAAGTATAGGTCGAACGAGTGTTTTGTAAGCCACCTCCTTTGTTGATGGACTACATTTTCTAAGCACTCTCCCAATGAATCTCAACCTGGTACCCGCCTTACCAACAATTAATTTTATATGATCATTCCACTTCAAATCGTTCCGCACGCATACTCCCAGATATTTTACAGAAGTAACTGCTACCAGTGTTTGTTCCGCTATCATATAATCATACAATAAAGGATCCTTCTTTCTATGTATTCGCAATACATTACATTTGTCTATGTTAAGGGTCAGTTGCCACTCCCTGCACCAAGTGCCTATCCGCTGCAGATCTTCCTGCATTTCGCTACAATTTTCTAATGCTGCAACTTCTCTGTATACTACAGCATCATCCGCGAAAAGCCGCATGGAACTTCCGACACTATCTACTAGATCATTTATATATATTGTGAAAAGCAATGGTCCCATAACACTCCCCTGTGGCACGCCAGAGGTTACTTTAACGTCTGTAGACGTCTCTCCATTGATAACAACATGCTGTGTTCTGTTTGCTAAAAACTCTTCAATCCAGCCACACAGCTGGTCTGATATTCCGTAGGCTCTTACTTTGTTTATCAGGCGACAGTGCGGAACTGTATCGAACGCCTTCCGGAAGTCAAGAAAAATAGCGTCTACCTGGGAGCCTGTATCTAATATTTTCTGGGTCTCATGAACAAATAAGGCGAGTTGGGTCTCACACGATCGCTGTTTCCGGAATCCATGTTGATTCCTACATAGTAGATTCTGGGTTTCCAGAAATGACATGATACGCGAGCAAAAAACATGTTCTAAAATTCTACAAGAGATCGACGTCAGAGATATAGGTCTATAGTTTTGCGCATCTGCTCGACGACCCTTCTTGAAGACTGGGACTATCTGTGCTCTTTTCCAATCATTTGGAACCCTCCGTTCCTCTAGAGACATGCGGTACACGGCTGTTAGAAGGGGGGCAAGTTCTTTCGCGTACTCTGTGTAGAATCGAATTGGTATCCCGTCAGGTCCAGTGGACTTTCCTGTGTTGAGTGATTCCAGTTGCTTTTCTATTCCTTGGACACTTATTTCGATGTCAGCCATTTTTTCGTTTGTGCGAGGATTTAGAGAAGGAACTGCAGTGCGGTCTTCCTCTGTGAAACAGCTTTGGAAAAAGGTGTTTAGTATTTCAGCTTTACGCGTGTCATCCTCTGTTTCAATGCCATCATCATCCCGTAGTGTCTGGATATGCTGTTTCGAGCCACTTACTGATTTAACGTAAGACCAGAACTTCCTAGGATTTTCTGTCAAGTCGGTACATAGAATTTTACTTTCGAATTCAATGAACGCTTCACGCATAGCCCTCTTTACGCTAACTTTGACATCGTTTAGCTTCTGTTTGTCTGAGAGGTTTTGGCTGCGTTTAAACTTGGAGTGGAGCTCTCTTTGCTTTCGCAGTAGTTTCCTAACTTTGTTGTTGTACCACGGTGGGTTTTTCCCGTCCCTCACAGTTTTACTCGGCACGTACCTGTCTAAAACGCATTTTACGATTGCCTTGAACTTGTTCCATAAACATTCAACATTGTCAGTGTCGGAACAGAAATTTTCGTTTTGATCTGTTAGGTAGTCTGAAATCTGCCTTCTATTACTCTTGCTAAACAGATAAACCTTCCTCCCTTTTTTTATATTCCTATTAACTTCCATATTCAGGGATGCTGCAACGGCCTTATGATCACTGATTCCCTGTTCTGTACATACAGAGTCGAAAAGTTCGGGTCTGTTTGTTATCAGTAGGTCCAAGATGTTATCTCCACTAGTCGGTTCTCTGTTTAATTGCTCGAGGTAATTTTCGGATGAGCACTCAGTATAATGCCACTCGATGCTCTGTCCCTACCACCCGTCCTAAACATCTGAGTGTCCCAGTCTATATCTGGTAAATTGAAATCTCCACCTAAGACTATAACATGCTGAGAAAAATTATGTGAAATGTATTCCAAATTTTCTCTCAGTTGTTCTGCCACTAATGCTGCTGAGTCGGGAGGTCGGTAAAAGGAGCCAATTATTAACCTAGTTCGGTTGTTTAGTGTAACCTCCACCCATAATAATTCACAGGAACTATCCACTTCTACTTCACTACAGGATAAACTACTACTAACAGCGACGAACACTCCACCACCGGTTGCATGCAATCTATCCTTTCTAAACACCGTCTGTACCTTTGTAAAAATTTCGGCAGAATTTATCTCTGGCTTAAGCCAGCTTTCTGTACCTATAACGATTTCAGCTTCGGTGCTTTCTATCAGCGCTTGAAGTTCCGGTACTTTACCAACGCAGCTTCGACAGTTGACAATTACAATACCTATTGCTGCTTGGTCCCCGCATGTCCTGACTTTGCCCCGCACCCGTTGAGGCTGTTGCCCTTTCTGTACTTGCCCAAGGCCATCTAACCTAAAAAACCGCCCAGCCCACGCCACACAACCCCTGCTACCCGTGTAGCCGCTTGTTGCGCGTAGTGGACTCCTGACCTATTCAGCGGAACCCGAAACCCCACCACCCTATGGCGCAATTCGAGGAATCTGCAGCCCACACGGTCGCAGAACCGTCTCAGCCTCTGATTCAGACCCTCCACTCGGCTCTGTACCAAAGGTCCGCAGTCAGTCCTGTCGACGATGCTGCAGATGGTGAGCTCTGCTTTCATCCCGCTAGCGAGACTGGCAGTCTTCACCAAATCAGATAGCCGCCGGAAGCCAGAGAGGATTTCCTCCGATCCATAGCGACACACATCATTGGTGCCGACATGAGCGACCACCTGCAGATGGGTGCACCCTGTACCCTTCATGGCATCCGGAAGGACCCTTTCCACATCTGGAATGACTCCCCCCGGTATGCACACGGAGTGCACATTGGTTTTCTTCCCCTCTCTTGCTGCCATTTCCCTAAGGGGCCCCATTACGCGCCTGACGTTGGAGCTCCCAACTACCAGTAAGCCCACCCTCCGCAACTGCCCGGATCTTGCAGACTGAGGGGCAACCTCTGGAACGGGACAAGCAGCCATGTCAGGCCGAAGATCAGTATCAGCCTGAGACAGAGCCTGAAACCGGTTCGTCAGACAAACTGGAGAGGCTTTCCGTTCAGCCCTCCGGAATGTCTTTCGCCCCCTGCCACACCTTGAAACGACCTCCCACTCTACCACAGGTGAGAGATCAGCCTCAGTGCGGGCAGTATCCCGGGCAACCACAGTCGTAGTCCGATCAGGGGATGCGTGGGACGAGCTGGCCGTCCCCGACAAACCCCCATCCGGACCCCCACAGTGAAGCCCATTGGCAACAGCCTCAAGCTGTGTGACCGAAGCCAACACTGCCTGAAGCTGGGAGCGAAGGGATGCCAACTCAGCCTGCATCCGAACACAGCAGTTGCAGTCCCTATCCATGCTAAAAACTGTTTTGCAAAGAACGTCTGAACTAATCTACAGAGAGCGCAAACAAATCGACAAAATTTAAACGGTTATTAAAATACAAGATTGCCTAGTAAATGCAGTAATGCTGCTACTTGCGCACTGCTGACACTGCTCGGCGGCGAAAGGAGACTAAGCGAAATTACACTATTCAGGTACTAAAACGCGATGCTACACTCTCAAATACTATAATACGCCCGAAATTTATGAATTAAACAATGCAAGTACCAAAAACACGCAAAGAAATTAAGAATTAAACTATGTAACAAATGAGTGAGCTAGGAGTATACGACTTGCTGCTGCAGCTGCTTATCCAACGGCGGCAGGGAGCACACCGACTGTGACCAACCGACACTGGCCGTTCAAAACAAAAACAGTAGACAAACGACTACGCGAATTTACACTATTCAGGTACTAAAACGTGATGCTACAACTCTCAAATACTATAATACGCCCGAAATTTATGAATTAAACAATGCAAGTACCAAAACACGCAAAGAAATTAAGAATTGAACTATGTAACAAATGAGTGAGCTAGGAGTATACGACTTGCTGCTCAGCTGCTTATCCAACGGCGGCAGGGAGCACACTGAGTTTCCACAGACCACGACTATGCCACACTCGCTGTCGGGCGAGAGTGACGTCACAGAGGTACGCATCATGGTCTGAAAAGGCCATAGGCCAGACTTCCGCATGACGTGTGCCATCAGCAAGGGAGCGAGTAACGTAGATGCGATCTATGCGGCTTGACGAGTGAGAGGTGTAGAATGTATAGCCCGGTTGAATTCCGTGGAGCTTCTTCCAAGTGTCAAACCCGCAGCTGCCGACAGATGGATAGAGCGTCTGCCATGTAAGTAGGAGATCACGGGTTCGTGTCACACATTTTCAGCTGTCCCCATTGAGGTATATCAACAACACCTATCGGCAGCTGAGGGTTTAGATTCATAATCATTTGTTCTAGAGATGCTGCACGGTCATCTATGGTATCTGTTCTTTCGGCAACAGTTACTATCTTCATATACAGTTAAAGGCTACCCAGCCAATGACCTTCGTCTGTGCGAATGCGCACAGGTTGCCCGAACTCTTACGGTAATCGTCACCTTAGTTGGTGCGAGTAATGAGTGGATGGGCAAATATCTATTACGAACATTACGAATGTAGATTGTGGACAGTTGGGAATGTGGGTCTCACGAGAAGCGTGCAAGGGATAAGTCCCTGAAGTCGCTCAATTCATCTGTGTCCTCGGTGGCTCAGATGTATGCCGGCACGGTAGCTCAGCGTGTTTGGTCAGAGGGTTAGCTGCCGTCTATAAAATAAAAAAAAAATTAAAAAAACCTGAGTGAATGAATCAATAACGAACTTCAACCGGCATCAGGGGACGTCTGCAACGAACTATAACGAACAAATTGAGAGTAAAAAAAAAAAAAAAATAAAAAAATATGGATCGAGCTTCTTCCCTGTAAGCAGGAGATCCCGGGTTCGAGTCCCGGTCGGGGCTCACATTTTCAGCTGTCCCCATTGAGGTATATCAACAACATCTGTCGGCAGCTGAGGGGTTCGATTCACAATCATTTATTCTAGAGAAGCTGCACGGTCGACAAATTTAACACCAGTATTTACGAAAATGGTTCGTTACGCATGGTTTGCACCCAAACACAGAGAAGTTTTTCAAAATGTCTGCGAGCTTTGTTTTTACTGGAGCCACATTTGGTCTATGCTTACACAGTTTGGAAGGAATGGCGATTGTCTCTTAGGAAGCAGTGAAGAGAGCTTTTACCTGTATTTTATAAACTGATATGCCTTGCGTTTGTTTTTGATGGATTTTGATGTCGGGGTACTCAGTCTCGCTACAAAGACCTTGTGGTCACTAATCTCTGTGAACTTAAGGGACACCCTTGTTTCATGGCATGTGGTAAACCGATGTGGGTTGCAGGGATAATTTGGACTATGTCTTTTGGGCTGAAGCAGCGGCTGCCTTAGAAGCCGGACGTGTGCGCAGGTCTGTTCCGCGGGGTGATCATCCAGAACGGACAGTCGGTGTCACCGTGGGGGATCTTCCCCAACGCCCGCGACATGGCCTTCCGACTGGGCGCACTGCTCGGCCTGCAGACCAACGACTCCCAGGAGCTGGCGGCCTTCCTCAGGGCGCAGGAGGCCAGCGACCTCGTCGACCGCGGCAACGAGATCCTCACTGATGACGTGAGTATAGCTGGCAGCCAGGGGACGCAGCGCTGGCTGTCGTTGGGCCCACTGGCGTCCCAGGAGGTTTAGCATCCTGTTTGGAACATCGGTTCTCCGACCGGTTAGGTACTGATGGAAGCTAATCCCTCATGTCCTAACTAACGCTGTACTTTCTTCTAGTTTCTTCCAGACATTCATTTCCTCGGCAGTTCTGCGAAGAACCTTCTCATTCCTGCCTCACATAAGCTTCAGCGTAGTCTGTAACATTTTATACCGACCCTCCCTCCTAAGTCGTTCAGGCGTATTTTCTGTGATATTTCAGCAACCATCTACAGTCTCGTTCCTGCCGTGTGTCACTGGAATCAACCCAAGCAAATATGGCTCGTGTCGGTATTTCATGAGACATTCAGTGTCGACGATAAGCGTCAGTTTGTTTAGCGTTGCAAACAAAATGATTTTTAATGCGGAATTTTACGTGGCCATTCTATAAACCGGTTCCAAATTAGTCTAGTGCGGTATCTGTTTTATCGATATATATATTAGCAGTGCCAGTAAAACACGAAAAATAACCGGTACTCCAGCAACGACAAAGCAGCTCTGCTGCTGGGCGGTTAGGGTGTCCCTTACTTTTCAACTTAAGTATGTTTGAACACTTACCCTCCAGTATTGTTTGAATCACCCAAAAAAAAAATTCCTGAGATCGAAGCACTATTACCCCGGCCGACTTGAGTGCACTGAGTTTAGTATTATTCTAATTACCATTTATTAGTGGTTTTAATTCGCTTATTTCCTTATCCTAATGCACTTTCATCTTCATTTCAGAGAAAACATTGGTGACTTCGTGTCAATCAAGAGCAGAGATCTGTTCTCTTGCCTGAAGATCATGAACACTAATTTTATTCAAGAATGCCCTTCGACAGGGATGAGCAGCATCTCAGTTTTGGGTGGTAAAGGGGTAGTTAAGGACTTGTAAGTTGTTTATGACTCTGCAGAAACGTGCATTAAATTAATGCAAGATTTAGACGGACTATTCACTGTAGACGTGGCGCAAAAAGATTTTGTATTTTGTTGTGTTCAAGAACATCGTACACTGTAACCAGATGGGAAGAAACAAAACACTGAAAAGAAAATAGCTTCAATAACATTAAACGGATCGTAAAAGATAAAAAGGCGTTTAATTCACATTTTATCCAGTCATTATTACCTCTTAAACTAACGAAAAATTACGAAACCTAAAATTCCAATATTAAAACGTGTCACTCTAGTCGACATAGGTTAATATCATCCCACTGAGATGAGTTTTCTTCCAGAGTATATGTAACCAAACAGAAAACATCTAAAGGATGAGCGTAAAATTTTTCGAAAAGAAAATTTTTTGGGGGAAAATAAGAGATGTCCTAATGGCGGTGGTAGTCAGTGCACACCAGGGCGGCGCTGTAGCTGCTGGAGTGCTGGTTATTCTTGGTGTTTGACTGTACCAGTTAATAAATATAGATAAAACTAATATCACACTAGAGAAATTTTGAACCGTTCTATCAAATAGGAACATAAGATTCCCCTTTAAAAATCTTTTTATTTGTAACGCAAAACAAATCGATACTTTCCCTCAACGCTGGGATTCGCTTGAAAGACGTGATGAGCAGTATATGTTTGGGCTGACTCTAGCTACGCACTGCAAAACCGAAATTTCAGATACGTACCAAAGCGTTTCTGAAGAAGAGAAATTAGTTAACATCGAGTATCGATTTAAGCGTCAGGAAGCCGTTTCTGAAAGTACTTGTATGGAGTGTACCCTTGTATAGAAGTGAAACGTGGACGATAAATAGTTTAGACAAGAAGAGAATAGAAGCTTTCGAAATGTGGTGCTACAGAAGAATTCTGAAGATTAGATGGGTAGATCACATAACTAATGAGAAGGTGTTGAATAGAACTGGAGAGAAGAGAATTTTGTGGCACAACTTGACTAGAAGAAGGGATCGGTTGGTAGGACATATTCTGAGGCATCAAGGGATCACCAATTTAGTATTGGAGGGCAACGTGGAGGGTAAAAATCGTAGAGGGAGACCAAGAGATGAATACGCTAAACAGATTCAGAGGGATGTAGGTTGCAGTAGGTACTGGGAGATGAAGAACCTTGCACAGGATAGAGTAGCATGGAGAGCTGCATCAAACCAGTCTCTGGAATGAAGACCAAAACAACAACAACCAAAACATTAGAGAAAATACGCCTGTCGTTTGTTAGAGACGACATCCTGTATTTTCTAAATTGATTGTTTTTGTCATGAGGATTTGAATGGTGACCAAGGTCTCTGTATGTAGGATGATACTGTACATCAGTTAATATTATGTTCCTGAAAATCTAAACAGATACAAACATTGTACACAGATTATTTTTAGATTTTTCCATGACAGACAAACGAACGTTGAAAGATCTTTGAGTCGATAACTCTGCCGTTGTTGTCTCTGATGTATACGTAATGAGGTATTACAATCAGTGGTATGTAAAAGGTGGCTGACTTTCGTTGGTAAAAAGGTATCCGTGAGAGTGTTAAACACAAACAATATTTACGAACGTTATTATCGCGATATGCATGTTGTAGACACACTTTCTCGATACCGTGAGGTGTCTCTGATGTGAGTGTAAACAAGGGCGCGCATGTCTACAAGCACAACTAGTGAAATGACAGCTCTATTTCCAAAAACACATATTTATTCTGTGACGAACAAGTACCTATCTTCAAGAAATTGTTGAACAATATTCCTAGCTGAGGCTAAGTCAGTTGGTTGCACGATAGAGTCTATTATCCTGCGTAGACACTACTGTGGGAGTGTCAGGTGTTGTCGAAGAGCAGCGGATACTCTTCAGATGGCTCAGATACGATTATTGAATCTGTAGCGGAAGCTACAACTGGAATTGGATCTGGCGGTAAATCAAAACCTCACTGGAACTCTCTGGGTTAAGCTGCAGCATGCGACACATAACCTGGTGCGCGGTGGTACTATTCCCCGCACTATCTGTTTCACGTGATGCGTGACGTGAAACATAGTTCCGCTCTGCAAGCGACTTCTGCACCAGTCCTCTGGAATTTTCTGGCCGACTCGGTTCAATGGCCGTGTAGGCTACACCCTATTTACCCTCCGTTGCTGAATGGAAGTGTTGCGACTTGTGGTCGCAGCTATGTATGATATACGAGGTGTGTGAGAAAACCAACGAGACAGATTTTTTACCTCCCAAAGTTTTATTTTTTCAAACAACTATGTTGTCAACTTCAAAGTGGTTCGGTGTCGTTGTTCTCAGTCTCGGAACGCGCACTGAAAGGCTTCAAATAGTGGGGTCTTTTAATGTTCTTAAGAGTCCCAAAATGACGCTCTTTTAAGACATTTATAAATTTCGGAAGAAAAACTCACAACGACTCTGATCAGGTGAAGAAAGGGTCTGTGGAACAACAGGAATGCTTTTTGGGGTCACACGTTCCGCGCTGGAAGTGGCCGTGTGACATGGGCATTGTTATGCTGTAGTATCCACTTGTCCGCAATGTCAGGTGTCACTCGATTCGCCCTTTTCCTCAGCCTTTCAAGGACGTATCTATAAAACACTTGGTTGACAGTTTGTTCTGGAAGAACAAATTCTTTATCCACTATATCCCTACTGTCGAAAAAGCAAATCATCATTGATTTGATCTTTGATTTGCAAATGCGAGTTTTTTTAGATCGAGGAGCTGTCTCATTGTGTCACTCCTCGCTTTGCCGCTTTATCTGAGGATCGTACTCAAAAATTCAAGATGTATCACCGGTTATCACATGACTGAACCATTCGTGATCATTGGAAATCTTATCAAGAAGATCAAAGCACACTTTTTTTCGATCGTCCTTCTGCTCAGTTGTGAGGACATTCGGCACCATTTTGGCACAGATCTTTTGCATGTGCAAAACTTCGGTAAAAATTTGCTTTACGGTGAAAATGTTTAACAGGTCAGCCATAATCATTATTGTTGAACGTCCGTCTTCTCTCACAAGTTGAAGGTCTCCCTGAACGAGATTCATCTTCACCGTGTTGTAGTCCGACCCCGGTAGCTGTGTGGTCAGCGCGACAGAATGTCTATCCTAAGGGCCCGGGTTCGTTTCCCGGCTGGGTCGGATATTTTCTCCTCTCAGAGACTGGGTGTTATGTTGTCCTAATTATCATCGTTTCATCCTCATCGACGCACAAGTCGCCGAAGTGACGTCAAATCGAAAGACTTGCACCCGGCGAACGGTCTACACGATGGGAGGCCCTAGTCACACGACATTTACATTCTACCGTGTTCTAGGCCCTCCAGAAATGTGTACAAGCTAAAAACTTGTGGTCTTGATGAGGAATGTTCCCCATAGGCCTGTTTCAACTTTTCAAGATCACTCTCGATTATTTCCCATTTTTGAGGTAAAACTTGATTGTATAACGATACTCTAAATTCCACTGTTCCATTTTCGGAACACACGCAAAAAATAACCTTCACTGATGGCTCTCTCAAAAATCGCATGATGGCTGTATGGAGCTTAGACCCGGACTGAGCGGCTGGAGGGGAAGAACACACCGGTCTACACAAGTGGAACAACACAGTGTTACCAGATCGCTCGTAGTTTTGTCAGTCTCCTTACTTTTCTCACACACCTCGCAAAACGCAATCAAAAAGTTTCGGTTTGAGGACATTTCTGCAGGGTATATGCATCAACTATGATGCGAGTGTATAAGAACCGACATGTGGGAAAGAGATTAGTGTGGCATTCGTGTCTTTCCGACGTGCGTCTCGTAAATGCGGCGACGTTATTACCAAACGCGTTCAAACAGGACCACCATGCTGTTATTCTTTTCTTTGCTATCGGAGGACACATGAGATCCATCGGAGAATGAAGACTTTTTACGGGGCAGCATGTCTGTTGAAGACCTTCCAAGAGCCAGAGTGGAGGTTTTGGACATGTATATTTTTAACGTGGTCAACTAAGGTGCGGGGTGCCGCCCAGGATGTTGCAACACTCAGGGATCTTAGAGGGCCCCTTTGCCATTTTATTCACCCATATCTCAGTGGTGCATCCTCCCCTTCCCTCTCTGCCCCCTGTGATCACGCCACAAGAGGGCGCGAAAAATAAGGGATGAAAATGCATAAGTATCCTTTCCTGTCACAGATCACGTTCAAATTTCGACGAATGGTTTTGAACAGTCTCTAATGGTTCCAAATTGTACACAAGAGCACAATGTACGGTCGCGCTGCCGTCCAAAGTTGTCTAATCACGTTTAGTGGGGATGCAGCCACACGATTTCTTTAGAGAGGGTTTGAAACGTCCGATGGTGGGAGCAGAGTCCGTCGTCGTGCTCGAAAGTGACATTGCAGGTCGCCAAGCTTTTGTACGATTAGGGAGGAGGATCTTAGGCACCTTTGAACAAATTTTAAACCTGTGTTTAACACTGGGAGACAGTTATGGGGTTTCGAAAAAGTGAGCCTTTAAGTACAAAATTGTTAAGGCTTTCGTGCCCACTTGTTGACAAACTGCCTATTGGCTTCTGTCTGGGGTTCTTCGGCCGACGTTCATCTAATGATTTTTCTGACGTTTCGCCAGCACGAGTGGCTGGCATTGTCAAAGCTTCACCCTCCATTGCTGGTGGTGAACTGGAGCCGAGCTCGCGGCCGCAGGCTATATGTACCTGGCGCGCCAACGTCCGAGGGCTTCTCCGCGGTCATTTCCGGTGCGGCTCTCCTCTTGCTACCTGCGACGGTCGTTCGCTGCAGTACGGGAAGCCAGGATCCGATTACCTTAAGGCTTTCCTCTTTCTTGTTCAAACTGTTCGCGTGTTTTTGTATTTCTACAGTTTCTCTGAACAAGCGCGTGTGACAGTGCTTCTCTACAGCCAGAACTTCCGTGTCGGCGAATTTTATTACGTGGTCGGTCTCATTCAGTGCGTGCTCTGTCACGGCCGATTTCTCCACCTGCCCCAACCTGCAATGTCGCTTATGCTCTTTGATCCTGGTGTTAATTGAACGTCCAGTCATTCCGACATAAACTTTTCCGTATGTGCATGGTATACGGTATATTTCCGACATTGCAAGTGGGTCTCTTTTCTCCTTCGCCGATTGCAATGTCGGGAATATACCGTATACCATGCACATGCGGAAAAGTTTATGTCGGAATGACTGGACGATCCAGTAACACTAGGATCAAAGAGCATAAGTGACATTGCAGGTTGGGGCAGGTGGAGAAATCGGCCGTGACAGAGCACGCACTGAATGAGACCGACCACGTAATAAAATTCGCCGACACGGAAGTTCTGGTAATCGGATCCTGGCTTCCCGTACTCCAGCGAACGACCGTCGCAGGTAGCAAGAGGAGAACCGCACCGGAAATGACCGTGGAGAAGCTCTCGGACGTTGGCGCGCCAGGTACATATAGTCTGCGGCCGCGAGCTCGGCTCCAGTTCACCACAGGCAATGGAGGGTGAAGCTTTGTCAATGCCAGCCACTCGTGCTGGCGAAACGTCAGTAAAATCATTAGATGAACGTCGGCCGAAGAATCCGAGACAGAAGCCGATAGGCGATCCTTTAAGTCTTCTGCGCACAGTACTTTCAAGGTTCGTAGTGCTACGTGGACAATATGGATAATTTTTATTAAATGTGTGCTAACATGAGAAACAATACGGCATACCACAAGTTTGTAGTGGTGTCCCTGGTCTACTTTCAGAGAAAATAAATTTCTACTTTTTTTACAAAGTAATTTGCATTAATGACTGGTGTTTCAGGAGAAGGTGAAGCTTTCGCATCTGGCCTTCGCTCCGGTAGTCGAACCAGACGTGGAAGATGCGTTTGTGAGAGAGCACCCCATCACTGTACTCAAAGAGGGTCGCTTCAACAAGGTGCCGATTCTCACTGGAGTCGACTCGGGCGAAGGCGTTCTCTTCATATTCCGTAAGTCTGCTATCGGATACGCTTTGCGGAGGTGTCGGACTTAGACCATTGACTTAGAATCCTGAATACTGGCCTGTAAGGGTCCTATAAGGATTTTACGCAATTATTAGTTTAGCATGAACACTACTGATTCCATCAACAATGTCCATTCAGCTGAAACAAAACTTCACACCACAAATTTTTCGAAATCACAAGTAATAGCTGTTATATCTGTAATTCTCAACGACACATGAATAAACATTAACGTCAATAATAATCTGCTGATGTACAAAATTTACTACTTGATTAAACCTATTTGTCGACGTATTAATTTTCGTGTAATACTTTTAAGGTGATGACTTGTTTGTAATTACTAATATCGTCGTGTCTGGTCTTCATACAATATTTACTTCCCAATTAGAAGTTACAACGGCAACACAGACCACAATAAAGATGTGAAAAATTTCAGGACCAATAACGAAAGAGTAGGTTAATGATTTTGCTGTCACATTCCTAGCGAATGAGTTGCACTGAATACCTATATTTAATACTAATCTGTATTGGAAATGAGATTAATGTCAAGCTGGGAATACGATTCCTGATGAGAAAATAGCTTTTGAGAAGTAATATGTAACATCAGCCTTAGGTCCACACTGTTTATAATGCTGATGTCGGTTGGTAACATTGTGTTGTTTAACCATTATGAAACTATCTTTGTAACAGAAGTCATAAATTTTCTGGAAATTTGATTTATCTAATTTTGACGGCTTTATGTTACAACTGGCAAATATCTTTCCTTCAGTCTGAGACTTCGCTTTCATGTGGCACTAATTCTTTTCTCCATATTGTCAGCATATTCAGTAACTGACTGGTTGTATGCCACTTTTTGAACAGATTAAACACCATCTCGAATACGAACGCTGGGTTACATTCACTTGTCATTAGGAATACCTTACTGGAATGATCTGGAATTCTAGGGAACTGCAATGATACTAAGATAAAAAATTATTTCAAAAAGAAATCAATAGTGGAAATTTTGTGTTACATTACATTACATTACTTGTTCCATAGCTCATGAATACGGCATTTCATAATGATATGGAACATATCACTTAAACGTTAGTTTTCTTTACATAATATAATTATTTTTTCAGTTACTGCTTCATATCTAAAAATTCATCTATTCACTAGTAGGAGTTGTCATTCAGTAATTCCTTTAATTTGTTTTTAAATGTTCGTTGGCGATCTGTTAGACTTTTAATGCTATTTGACAGATGACAAAATTTTTGTGGCAGCATAATTCACCCCTTTCTCTTCCAAAGTCAGATTTAACCTGGAATAGTGAAGATTGACTTTTCTTCTAGTGTTGTAGCTGTGTACTTCGCTGTTATTTTTTAATTGGGATGGGTTATTGACAACAAATTTCATAAATGAATATATGTATTGCTAAGGTACTGTGAATATCCCGAGTTCTTTAAATAAATGCCTGCAAGGTGCTCTTCGGTGAGCTCCAACTATTATTCTAGTTACATGCTTTTGTGCAATGTATACCTTTTCTCTTAGTGATTAATTATCACAAAACATGACGCCATACGAAATCAGTGAATGAATATAGGCAGAGTAGGCTAATTTACTGATATGTTTATCGCCTAAATTTGCAATAACCCTAATAGCACGTGTAGCTGAACCTACCTGTTTCAGCAGAGCATTAATGTGTTTCTTTGAATTCAATTTCTCATCAATATACACACTAAGAAATTTCGCATATTCTGCCTTAGCAACAGACTTCTACATCTACATCTACATCTATACTCCTTCTGTTCAAAGTCTGTATTTATCAATGGTTTTATGCCATTTAATTAACAGAATTGTGTATACTATGTTTTCTCAAAATTTAGTGAGAATCAATTTGCAGAGAACAACTTAATAATTTTCTGATAGATATTGAGATATTGTCTACCATTTCCTTAGCTGATTCTCGTTTCTTGGGTGTAATTGCTATACTTGTATCATCAGCAAAAAGAATTAGCTTTGCATCTTCATGAATATAGAGTGGCTAGTCATTAATATACAGGGTGAGTCACTAGCTATTGTCATCTATAATAACTCCGAAAGTATGATAGTAGCTGAAAAGTTTGTGGGACAAATGTTGCATGGGACAATGGGGACCATAATATGAAGTTGGTTTTGTGTTGTTAGGTGGGGTCGCGCCAGGGATATAAAGATCAACTTTTTTTTAATGGGATGCTATAGTTTGGTACTTATTTTGTGATAGCGGCTATCGAGACAAATCCAATGATGCGTAACAGTTAGGTCTTTGAAGGTCAACGAAGGTCAAAAAGGTGGCTTGAACTTCCATTTACAGGAGGTGTTCGAAGTGGTGACCAATGGTATCAATGCAATGCTGCAATCTTCTTATCATGGATTGAGTGGTATTCCTTATCACATTGGCACTTATCGAAGCACATGCTCCGACAATTCTCTCTCGTATATCGCGCAAATAGTAATTATTCGCCGAATACGGCGTATCCATCTAACGTGCCATTGAAATGTAAACACCATTCGACGGTTTCGCAATACACCACCAATAGGAGGGGTAAGACTAGTATCATCGAATCAACCGAATATGAATGACGTATTCCTTCGAAGAACAAGTCGATACGCTTCTCATTTACGGAGAATGACAACGAAATTCAGTGAGATCCAGAGACTTATACGCTGAAAGATATCCTCAACGTACTCACCCTACACCTCATACATTTAAAAATGTGTATGATAAAGTGAGAACAACTTGATCATCAAAACATCGGAAACATATCCGGCAAAGGAAAGCTACCAACGAGGAAACAGGAATTGGTACTCTTGCCACTGTGGCTCGAGATCCTTGTGTTGGTTTGCATCAGATCGCAAGTTAATCTAGCATGAGCCAGAGTAGTGTTGTTCGTGTTCTGCATCGCAATAAATATCATCCTTACCATATCAGTCTCCACCAAGAATTAACTGCTACGGATTGTATGAATTCTGTCGGTGGACTCAACTTCAAATTCATAGGGATGGAACATTTATTAATTTGATTTTATTTGCTCATGAGGCTACATTCACGAACCATGGAAATGTTAGTTTGCGTAACATGCATTATTGGGCAACTGAAAATCCAGGTTGGCTGCGGCAAGTTGCACAACATAAACACTGGTCGGTGAATGTATGTTGTGGATTCTGGAGGACAGAATTATAAGCCCCTATTTCATTGAAGGAAATATTAATCGTAGAAAGTGCACCACATTCCTGCAAGAAACAGTAGGTCTGTTATTGGAAAAGTACCTTTAGGAACAAGGAACAGAATGTGGTATCAACACGATGGGTGTATGGTACATTTTTCGCTGATGACTAGGAATGAGTCGCAGAGACAATTCCCAAATCGTTGGATTGGACGTGGAGGAAATGTATCGTAGCTGGCTAATTCACCAGTCTTGACACCTTTGGACTTTTTCTTGTGGGGATTCGTAAAAGGTCCAGTGCTGAATAGATTTATGCGATATTCGACTTTCTTGCGTAAGGAATACCATTCAATCCATGATAAGAAGATTGCAGCACTGCATTGATACCAAAGGTCATCACTTCAAACACCTTCTATAAATGCATGTTCATGCCACCTTTGTGACCTTCGTTGACCTTCAAAGACCTTACTGTTACACATCGTTGGATTCGTCTCGATAGCCGCTATTACAAAATAAGTACCAAAGTACAGCATCCCATTTAAAAAAAAAAAAAAAAGTTGACCTTCATATCCCTGAAGCGATCCCAACTAGCAACAAAAAACCGATGTCATATTATGTCCCACGTTGTCCCATGCAACTTTTGCCCCACAATCTTTTCAGCTCCTATCATACTTTCGGAGTTATTCTAGGTAGCAATAGTTAGTGACTCACCCTGTATATTAAGGACAACAAGTGGTCCAAGACTGAACCCTATGGGACACCGTTCTTGATACCTCCACAGTTAGAGGACTCTGCTGATGTTTGTAGACTATCTGTACTGTTAATTTCAACCTTCTGCATTCTTCCAGTTAAATATGAATTAAACCATTTGTGCACTGTCCCACTTATACCACAATACTTAAGCTTATCTAGAAGAATTTCATGATCCACGCAGTCAAAAGCCTTTGAGGTATCACAAAATATTTCAATTTGATATTGGATCAGTGAAAGTTACAAAGCATTATTTGTTGAAAAGCCTTTCTGAAACCCAAACTGACATTTTGTTGTTACTTCATTTTTACAAATATGTGATGCTGCTCTTGAAAACATTATTTTATCAAGAATTTTGGATACAGCTGTCAGAAGTGAGATTGGGTGGTAGCTGTTAGCATGAGATCTATCCCCTTTTTATGCAATGGTTTAACAATAATGTATCTCAGACTATCTGGAAAATGCCCTGTTTCAGTGAGTTACTACATATGTGGCTGAGAATCCTACTTATCTGTTGGGAACAAGCTTTTAGCACTCTGTTGGAAATGCCATCAATTCCTTTTGAGCTTTTACTTTTGAGTGAATTTTTTATTTTTCTTATTTCAGTAGTTGAGGTGGGTTGACTTTCAATTTTATCAAATTGCATAGGCATTGCCTCTTCCATATACTGCCTTGCATTTTCTAATGAATAGCTTGATCCTACTTTCTGTACAACACTTAAAAATGACTATTAAAATGTTTTCTACTTTTGACTTTTTGTTAACCAAGTTTTCATTGAGTTTGATAGAAATATAGTGTTCCTGTGCTCTGAGCTGCCCTGTTTTCCTTTTAACAATGTTTCAAATTGTCTTAACTTTATTATGACATGTGCTAATCTCAGATGTAATGCACACACTTCTGGACTTTTTAATAACTTTTCTTAATACAGTGCAGTAGTTTTTATAATGTTTGACTGTTTCTGGATCATTACTGCTCCTAGCTATAAGATACATTTCGCTTTTCTGTTTACATGATATTTTTATCCCGTTAGTAAGCCATGTTTTTTTTGACGGTTTCTTACAATTATATTTCACAATTTTCTTAGGGAAACTGTTTTCAAATATGCTCACAAAGGTATCATGAAATAGGTTAAATTTTAAATTAGTTTCAGGGTCCCTGTAAACCTCATCCCAGTCTAACTGCTGAAAGCTTTCCCTAAAATTTTAAATTGTTAAATCATTAACTGATGCACTATTTTCGAGGAAAAGTTTTTATTTGATTAAATTTATCTTTGTGTATAAAAACATTGTCTACTAGTGTGCTGCTTTCCTGTACCACCTGAGTAGGAAAATCAATAACTGACGTCAAACTGAAAGAACCAAGTCATATTTCAGAGTCTAGCTTTTTATCGAACTCTTTCACAAAATCTACATTGAAATCTCAACAAACAGTAATTTGTTTCCTTCTTCTGAGCGATAGTACAACAAAGAATCAAAGTTTTTCAAAAATAGCTGAAAATTTTCCAATGAGGGCCCATACAAGGCTACAATTATAAAAGTACCATTAGTTTAAGCTCACATGGACATGCTCTACACAAAATTATGTAGTTTCTAAATTTTTCACACGATGACTGATTTTAACATATGTGACAACTCTCTCTCTCTCCATAGTGTCTCTATTTACATGTGCTGAAAGCTTATATCCACCTACTTTTTCCTTTTCCATATCTATGACTATATGATGATCAGAGAGGCATAGTTCATCTGTTCCACCCTCGGTTTCTAAATCCTCTAAATAAACAGGAATCTCATCTACTTTATTTATTAATCCCCTGATATTCTGATGAAATATACTAACACTGTTTTTCACTGTGCTTTTATGAGAATCTTGTGATGTTTTAACATTTCTGGTACCAGCCTGTCTGAACTACTCATTAAGTTTAATTTAATTCTATGTTGAACCATTGGACACTGATCTTAGCCTATAAAAAGAGGTATTCCCACATGTTTCAGTGTCCTACCATCCTTAAAGATTTAGCTATCATCCTAGCCAATTTTACGAATTATTCCATTTCTGCTCATAAAATTCATATGACTGACTGAGTCGTCCTCTTCAGCTGCTTCCAGAGGTCGAGATACGTGTCCTAGCAGCTGGAGTACGACATACCACCTGTCAAATACGCCAAGTAAATCGTGAGAAGCAAATTTAGAAGTAAGAATTGTTTTAAGATATGTTAAGCTACTTTGAAAATTTACGTCTGGATCAGTACAGCACAAGGCAGCTTAAGGTGTCTGGCGCAAATGACCTTGTGTTCTGCTGTTACTTTTTCCCTTACCCGTTAAAGTCTCAAATGGTGCCCTGGAAAAACAAATTTTTGTAAGATTCCGTGTGATCTTGAACCTCTCTCATTTTACCTTCGAGTTCTTTTTGAGAGAGAAATGTAGGAAGAGGCAACATGTTGTTTGACTCCTCTAGGAACGTACACAGTTCAAACAATAAACCACACCATAAAGCACAATGCCTCCCTTGTGGCATCTGCCGCTGCAGTTGGATGAAAATCTTACTGATGCTTTTGCGATTATTAAACGAACCTGTGACGAAACACAAACTCATCTTTGGATAGGCTCTATTTCCGCTATCAATACTATCTCGTACGGATCTCAGACTGATGAGCAGTACTCAAAACTCGGTCGAAAGTGGGTTTCGTAAGCGATCTTCTTAGCTGATGGCCTGCAGTCTGTCATCTGCCTTTCCTAAGACAAGTTTTATGTGTTTGTTCCACTTCAAGACACTCCATACGGATACTCGAGCATATTTAATGGTTGTGACTTTTTAAAGAGGTTGTTCGGCCATCGTATAATCGTACAATAACGGCTCTTTCCGCTTATTTATACGCAACACGGCACATTTGTTTATGTTGAGGCTCAAGTGAAAATACCGGACGAAATGTCGACTCTCTGCAAGTCTTCTTGCGTTTCGATATAATTTTCTAGCGTTGCGACTTCTCTGTATACAAAAGTCTCCTCCGAGAAGAACCATATGGAATTTACGACGTTGTCCAGTAGGTTATTATATACACTGTTGTCCAAAATTAAATCAACAAATTGAAATTTTGCAAGGTTGTGTTAATTTTTTCACAAACCGGTATAAACAGGCGATAGTAAAGTAGAAACAATGTAAAGAATACAGAACCAGACAAAAAGTTCTTTGTTTCTTCCAACTTAACGGATTTGCACACACATTCCGACAACTCGTTAATGTACTCAGTGTGGGATGTGACCACCTCCGGCAGCAATAAAGGCCTGACAACGATGGGGCATACTGTAAATTATGTCACCAATCTTGTGTTGAGGCAATAACGCCAATTCTTCCTGCAGATCTGCTCGCAAATCTTGATTGGTGGATGCTGACGTGATTCAAGCCGTCTCCCTAGTGCATTCCAGACGTGCTCTATGGAAATCAAATCGGGAGATCGAGTAGCCCACGCCATGCATGCAACACCTCCCGTTTCCAAGAAAAATCAACCATCTGTGCTATACGAGGTCGAGCATTATCGTCCATCAGTAAGAAGTCTGGGCCCACAGTACCTCGCAACAACAGCAAATGAGATCCCAAGATCTCGTCACGATACCTCACAGCAGTTAAGCCTTGCCGATTCACCCGTACAATTTCGTGAAGACGGGTTCTAGTGGTAAACATAACAGCTGCTCACACTATTATGGATCCTCCTCGATACCGGCGTCTTTCCACAATGTTTGGGTTCCGAAATCGTGTTACGCGTTCCCTCAACGTGCAAACCCATCGAGAATCATCCCTCTCCAAACTAAATCGGGACTCATCTGTGAAAACAACATTGGTCCTGTGTTCGACTGTCCAACTGGCATGTTGATGACTCCACTCTAGACGTTCCCTACTGTGAAGACGCGTCAGAGGTACACACACAACAGATCTCTGACAGTAAATTCTATTCTGCCGAAGCCTTCTACACACCGTTTACCTCGATACAACACGTACAGTGGATGCTGCGAGGTCATATGCCAGTTGCCGTGCAGTATTAAGGAGGTACTGATGTGGCCTTACAACCAAACGACGGTCCTCTCTTCTGAAGGCACACGAGGTCGGACCTGCCCTGATCTTTGGGATACAGTTTCTGTCTCTATAAATTGTCGTCACATTCGAGAAACAACAGAACAATTCACATTAAGGTGCTAGGCCAAATCAGTTTTCGACTGTCCTGCTTCCTTTCTTTCAATAGCCCTCCTTTGCAGAAAGTGTGGTAGGTGTCTTCCCTGTGCCATCCCGCACCGCCCTTGACTGTGTACACAGCGATTATGGATATGGGGCTACCCAGCAAACAGCACCTCGTTTCGTTGGTGCCCTTTCGTCAGTTCTGGCATGGTTGTTCGTTGACCGGAATGCCATCTTCCGTGCAGAACACGATCGAACGCACATCTGGTTGACGGGTTGTATGATTATACCGTGAATTAGACGCAGGACTGGCAAATAGCGGTTTGTTGCTTTAATTTTTCGCTCCAGTGTACATTGTGAACAGAAATGGTAATAAAACATTTTCTTGAGGCATGCAGGAAGTTTTATGTCAGAAGATTTCTGTCCGTTAAGAATTATATGCTGCGTTTTAGTTGGTGGGAATTCCTCAATCCAATCGCAAACTTGAGCTATTTTTTTATAAATTAATTTTGTTCATTAAGTGATAGTACGGAATTGTACCGAGTGTCTGTGTCAGTGAATGCGACATCACCAGGGCGCTAATATCTACTGCCTTTAGGGTCTCATGGACGAACAGAACGAGCTAGTAAACACGATCATTGGTGTGGAATCCATATAATCATCATTCGAGACAAAGTTGGTGACAGAGTGATACATACTTTCTGTTTGTCCACTCTAAATTGGTTTTTAATTTTCCTTCGGAGGAGATCACTGCTATATCATGTTTTTTACACTTGTTTCTGCTAATGTTTTTGTTAATAATTCTCTGTTGACCTTTAACGCAACATCCCAACGTCACCACAACCACGCCACCAGGTGACATGTAATGATACCTGGTTTTTCTAGTGGCAGTACCCAGTCAGTTGAGCAGCAATGTTAAGACTGAAATTATGTGACACCATATTCTATGTGAAGCCTTCTTTGTCTGGCAAGTAAACTTATTTGACACTGAGTACGTTAATTTTAACGTCATCCAGAAGTTGTGTTTGCACTTTTATGACAATTGGTGATACTTTTGCCAGATATTTTGATCAGAGACTTTGCCCGAAACGCATAAATGAATAAATTTTCACTCTGCATCGGAGTGTGCGCGGATATAAAACTTGCTGGTAGATTAAAACTCGAAACCTTTGACTTTTGCGGGCAAGCTTTTTTTTTCTCCATGAAACTGTATTTGACAAAATAACGTTACAGAAATATACCACAGTAACATATGAACGAAATAATCAGTTTATGAATTGTTATGCACGTTTTAATGTATTCATGCTTGAGTCTTAAATGTAGATGGGTAAAACTGCCGAGTTCGAGTCTGGTCCGGCAGACAGTTTTAATCTGCCCGGAAGTTTCACGTCAGGGCACACTCCGCTGCAGAGTGAAAATTAATTCTGGAAACATCTCCCAGACTGTGGCTAAGCGACGTCTCCGCAATATCCTTTCTTCCAGGAGTGCTAGTCCTGCAAGTTTCACAAGAGAACTTTTGTAAAGTTTTGAAAGTAGGAGATGAGGTACTGCCAGATGTAAGGACGGATCGTGCATCATGCTTGGGTAGCTGAGCTGGTAGGGCTTTTGCCCACGGAAGACAAAGGTCCCTTGTTTGAGACTCGGTCCAACACACAGTTTTAATATGCCTGGAAATTTCAAGAGGACTATGGACACTTATTTTAAGTGGTCAAAAATAGGTGAAAAAACGTGATCAGTATTCATATAATGGCCACAGGCGTCCAGTGCAACTTTTTGTTACAACTTAAACTAGATTTGATTCAAGTTACTCAGGACGTTCTAGAATTATGATTGTACGTCATCAGTTTCTGACCTCAGCTTCTCACAAATAGGGGCCCATGCGGAGGGAAGGGTTTAACGTCCTGTCAACAACGAGGTCATTAGAGACAGAGCACAAGCTTGGATTATGTCAAGGGTGAGGAAGGAAATCGGCTGTGCACTTTCAAAGGACCCATCCCGACATTTGCCTGGAGTGACTTAGGAACATCACGGAAAACCTATATCTGGATGACAGGACACGGGTCTGAACCGTCGTCCTGCCGGATGAGAGTCCCGTGTGCTACTGCGCTACCCCGTTCGGTAGAGGGTCCATGGAGTGTCGTCCCCTTACGGTAATCGTGTTCTTATACTGTGGCGAATGCGTATCATGTTAGGTGGAATTTAATCCAGTGCAATACCGGAACACAAAAGCATAAACTCTCTGACTTTCCCTCTCACTCTCTCTCTCTCCCTCTCTCTCTCTCTCTCTCTCTCTCTCTCTCTCTCTCACACACACACACACACACACACACACACACACACATACACGAGGGGTATGATTTTGTTGTCCTCCGATCGATCGCGAAATTAAAACCACTGTGCAAAATCCGATAAAGTTTTGTTCAGATTTGTTGTGCAGTGTCTCTAGTATGCACCTCGATCGCGTCACATCGCACTTTTCAGTTCTGAGCGCGCAGTGAGCACGTAAAGACTCTTAGAACGTGGAGTATCCCTCGAAGTGTGAAGTAGTACTGAGGGATTCCACATTATTTCGTGCAGCCTACATAACACAATCGCAATTCTTCATGAGAATGCTCGGCCGCACACTGCAGGTGCAACAACGACACTTCACCAGCGTTTTCAATGGGAAATGTTTGATCACCCACCATACAGCCTGGTCTTAGCTCCCTCTGATGTTCGCCTCTGCTCACATAAACCGCTCGCTGTGAGGACACCATTTTGGCACTCACACCCCGAACTGCAGACCAGCTCAGTAAATTGACGGAAAGCACAGGTGGCTGCCTTCTATGACGAAGGTATTGGAAAGTTGGTACAATGCTACGACAAATGTCTACGTCGGAACAGCGACTATGTAGAGAAGTAGTTGGAAGTTTGTACCAAATAAAACATTTTTGATTTTCCCTGTGGCTCCCATTTTGTGATCGAATAGAGGTCAGCAGAAAAAAAAGCCGTCGTACTTTCACTCTCTAAAATACATTAGACTTATAGATAAAGCCAAATGTTTGCGAATTTCTGCGCAGAAAGGAAGTCGTATATGAGTGTTGAAATGTATAATAGAACTTATCAGATTCCCTCACAATTGTTTTGGGACTGAAGCTTATATGGCATGTGTCATGTACTCGGCTCTGGTTTGCAGGTGACGGCTACCTGACAGACCCGGAAGTTCTGAGAACATTCAACGAGAAGTTCGAGGTTGCTACGGCGCCGGACATCCATCTGCCAACGGAGGAGGAGCGAATCAACGCCACGTGGAAGCTCCACGACTTCTACTTTGGGGAGGGAGACATCACGCTGGACGAAGCGCAGTCGCTTGTCGATGTGAGCATACTCCAGTGAATCTTCTCTCCTCTCTATTGCACAACACTTTCCGGGGGACCTTGGACTTCATTTGTTTCAAACAACACACTGATGGCACTTTTTTACTCCTATTATCCCATAAACGATGTTCATATTCCGTGCTGCCTGGAGAATAGTACGACAAAGTATCGTATACAGGCTGACTTTACAGTGTGAACGGAAAATCAAAGGGCGTGCAGATAATGCTGAAAGGAATGAAAAGTTATGTAGCATTTTTCACGCAAATCGTTAATAACTACTGGACTATCATTGCTTTTCTGTAACTCACAAATGACAAGTCAGGAAAACATAAAACTAACGCCAAAGCAAAATGTTAACGTTGTTAAAGATTTTACCTAGCTTCTTCGATTAAAGGAGGTACGCTAGTCGCAAGATGCACAAAACGTTTCAGCGATGAAGCAAGCGAAAGGTAGTCAGTTTTGGACACATCGTACTTTCTCCATGCTTGACTGGTTGCGCTGCTTGCCGAGTTTTGTCGATTGAATGTGGCAGAGTTTTTTCCTCGCTCTCATCTTCCGCGTATTGCCAATACGAATCAGGAAGCCTATCGCTCGGCAGGTTGTTTTGGTCACTGCATGTTTCCAAAGGCTGGCGCTATTAACAAACGATTTGGACGTTGATTATGGACTAAACCGTTAACCAAAAACAAAATTTTTTGCTCGCGCGCAGTGTGGGTCTGCGCTGTAGATTTTTGGTGGAGACACCGAAGTAAAATCATAACAAGATTTTATATAAATAATTTAATTATCAATATCTTCAATACAATGCTTTTACAAGTAGTATAGTAGTTACACAATAGACAAATCTCAAGTTTACCGCATGCAGCAACGGTCTATGGGCTCATGAACTCGAAGCAAGTGTGTCAAGTGATGTTGCATAGTATCGTCATCAGTGAAGTCAACATGATCAACAGTGGCATCTTTCATAAAATAGATAACCACCTGAGGCAGATCACAGGCTCACATGCACGATGATTTGTCCGATGGGCCAGCTACGTAATCGCTTTGCTACACTTTTTCATTTCCTTTCGACGCTCCTGTCACTGTCGCTTTGCTCGGCACTGGACATTATAGGCTTTTTAGGTCGTTTCGACGCGATCTTTCCTCTTACTTGCATCTTCCATAATCCCGTGCACGTTAACGACTCGTATGAGACGACATCATTCACTGTTCTGGAATTATCTAAGTAATTACTGATTTTCGCTTATATTCGGCGAATATTTTTAGTGCTCCGCAAGCTCTTCACAATGACACCCGAATCAATGTCCAAGCTAAACGGCTTTCGTGATAAACCAATTTGTACCTTCGCACCAAGCTAATTCGTAACAATTACGCGCATGAATCTACACTGGTACCATGATCTATCCCTTTTGGATTCAACCATTGTTTACGCATTATCAGCCTCGCAGTTATTAGTAGTTCAAATCTGTCGATATTTTGTCACAGGCAATTTCGGCTGACAACTGAACAGTTGTTTTCACGTCAAAAAAACAACGAAGGAATATTTTTATGTCAAAATTATCTACACTCTCTGCTGGCGACGTTTCCGTACGCACCGTGTATAATAGTTTGCCGCATTGACGGGGGGGGGGGGGGGGGGCTCGGTTCTAGACGACACACAGACACAGCAATATATACGAGAAAACGGTCGTCAACATCTGCGGCAGAGTTAAAATCACGGTCGCTTTGAAAATTTTGGAAAGATGTGGTAAGTTCCTATGGGACCAAACTGTTGAGGTCATCTATCTCTAGGTTTACACACTGCTTAATCTGACTTAAACTAACTTACGCTAGGGACAACACACACACACACGCACCCACGCCTGAGGGAGGACTTGAACCTCCGAAGGGGACAGCCGCGCGAACCGCGTCAAGGCGCCACAGACCACGCGGTGGTCGCTTTGTTCAGGGGGATTAAATCTAACCTCTACGAGCAAACTCAAGAGAAATCATTTCCTAATCGTGAAAATACACTGTTATTCTGTACGTGTCGGACTAACATTGGTTATTAGTTCAGGAACATAATTTCCAGCAGGGGACATCAGATGATGGATCAGTATTACTGAGAGTCTTTTATACTTTCCATTCCTGTCCTGCACATGGATGCACATTCTACAAGAATATTTTGGTTTCAGTGCTAAAAGCAAACTACAATTTTTCGTTATCTTGGTTACATGCGTTGTGGGTAAAATCTTCTCAGGTATTGTCGAAAAGGAAGTGCGAGTGTTAGTTGAGGACAAATTGGATGAAAATCAGTGTGGGTTTAGGCCTCTTAGAGGTTATCAGGACCAGATCTTTAGCTTACGGCAAATAATGGAGAAGTGTTACGAGTGAAACAGGGAATTGTATCTATGCTTTATAGTTCTAGAAAAGGCATATGACCGGGTTCCCAGGAGGAAGCTATTGTCTGTTCTACGAGATTATGGAATAGGAGGCAAACTTCTGCAAGCAATTAAAGGTGTTTACATAGATAGTCAGGCTGCAGTTAGAGTTGACGGTAAATTGAGTTCATGGTTCAGAGTAGTTTCAGGGGTAAGACAAGGCTGCAATCTGTCTCCACTGTTGTTCATATTATTTATGAATCATATGTTGAAAACAATAGACTGGCTGGGTGAGATTAGGATATGTGAACACAAAATAAGCAGTCTCTCATATGCGGATGACTTAGTTGTGATGGCAGATTCGATTGAAAGTTTGCAAAGTAATATTTCAGAGCTAGATCAGAAATGTAAGGACTATAGTATGAAGATTAGCATGTCTAAAACGAAAGTAATGTCAGTGGGAAAGAGATATAAACGGATTGAGTGCCAAATAGGAGGAACAAAGTTAGAACAGGTGGACGGTTTCAAGTACTTAGGATGCATATTCTCACAGGATGGCAACATAGTGAAAGAAGTGGAAGCGAGGTGTAGCAAAGCCAATGCAGTGATCGCTCAACTACGATCTACTCTCTTCTGCAAGAAGGAAGTCAGTACCAAGACTAAGTTGTCTGTGCACCGCTCAATCTTTCGACCAACTTTGTTGTCTGGGAGCGAAAGCTGGGTGGATTCAGGTTACCTTATCAATAAGGTTGAGGTTACGGATATGAAAGTAGCTAGGATGATTGCAGGTACTAGTAGATGGGAACAATGGCAGGAGGGTGTCCACAATGAGGAAATCAAAGAAAAACTGGGAACGAACTCTATAGATGTAGCAGTCAGGGCGAACAGGCTTTGATGGTGGGGTCATGTTACACGCATGAGAGAAGCAAGGTTACCCAAGAGACTCATAGGTTCAGCAGTAGAGGGTAGGAGGAGTCGAGGTAGACCAAGGAGAAGGTACCTGAATTCGGTTAAGAATGATTTTGAAGTAATAGGCTTAACATCAGAAGGGGCACCAATGTTAGGGGATCATGGAGGAATTTTGTATGGGGGACTACGCTCCAGACTGAACGCTGAAAGGCATAATCAGTCTAAATGATGATGATGATGATGGTTACATGAGACTATGCTCACTTTGGGTGCACGAGCTGTCGCATTACCAGCCAATGTGCAGTGCTGGTTGGCACTTGGCTGCAGATTACAGGCGACACTAGCAGGGTATCAAGCGAAAAGGAAAGATAGGAAGACAAATAAGAAAGAACGAAAAAGTCAGTATGATATGAAAATGACGAGTCAAGAAATCGAAATAAAAAGAATACTGAAATGAATTCACTGAATAAAAATTGTAATCAATCTTTTAATTAGATTTAGAAATCAAAGAAAAATTCGCTGCATTTGTATAAAATCAAACCCACGATCTGCTACACATCAGGTATATGCGTAATCACTACACTACGCAACCACGTGGTTGGAGATTTTGGTGGTTACTTTCTTCCAGGTACGATGCGTGAGAATAACAAGGCACGAGACAGCCTAATATGCTACTTTATTTTACACACTAGCAATGACTAAACGACCAAGGAATAAACAACAAAAACTGTTCAGCAAATTTACAAGTCCTTGACGCTATAACGTACTACTCTCGTTTCTTTAGCCGCTACTTCGTGGCGAAACGTTAATGTCACCACAAAGTTGTTGTATTTATGACTCTAGTGACTCAGTCGCAACGATGAACTGCAGGCTTCAAAAATTCGGCTTCAAATGTGTGTGATTTCCTAAGGGACCAAACTGCTAAGGTCATCGGTCCCTAGACTTACACACTACCTAAACTAACTTAACGCTAAGGACAACACTCACACTCATGCCCGAGGGAGGGCTCGAACCTCTGGCGGGAGGAGCCGAATTCGGCTTCACTTAGTGTCATGCGAAACTGATGTGATGTAAGCCGATCTCTGTGATCATAATAAATGTACATGTGACGCTGAATGGCGTTTTGTGCGAAAAGATCGAGTAGTGTTTGGTCAGTGCTGTGGATGAAACGTGTATATTTCATTAGCAGCTTTGTGTATGTTTTGTTGTAGGCGTGGTTTAGTTGTGTTTATCATGTGTGATGGAATACGAAATAAAATGACGAGATTTGGGATCCGAACACATCACGAAAGAAAGCTGGACAAACAATTGGAAGTGAACTGGCCAATTGTTGTGGCAGTTTGGCAACGGCGAACAGTTTTGGTGCTACCTTGAGCGTCCAACGCGTGAAATGTCAGCTATAAAGTAATTTTAATCGGACTGTAGTTACTCTGATCCCTATTGTTGTATTCACCAAACGCACTTGGATCCTTACCACCGGAAATAGTCGCTGATATGAAATCACCAGCTTGCATGGAGCAACTAACTATACAGCCTCGTCACAGGGACAGATAAGGCTAGGCAACAGCTATGGAAAAAATAGATGGCAATGCAGATTGGCAACAACTTGCAATGATTTATCGAAAGAATTTTTAAAATACTTAGCTGGAGTGTGAAGACTGCGCGTGGCAATATAGGTCAGTGTTCACTTGCGCTGTTCTGTCTTTAACACAAGCATAGTCCTAGATCCAGTGAATGGTGACTGACATCACTTGTGTAACATCCACTTTGGATCCTCTTGGCGGCGATTGTAGAGGTGTCCTGAGAATCTCGCAACATAGTCCTGTGTAGAGGTACTGCAGTACTGTGTCGAGGTTCTGACTACCAACGAGGCCACACAGCAATCGGGTTTTCTAATTTTTAAATTTATGGTACTTGAAGTCCAGAACTGAGACATGAGTTCCCCGAAGCATGCCGATGCAACTCTAACAAATTCTCTAGAAAATCGACTTTGAAGTTCCTGAGAGCATTTAACACGTGAAAGTAAGTTAGAGTTTTCGTCAGACAGTGCGACCCTGTGGTGGAATCCTCGCCTGTTCTGTAGGGTTTCAGGATTCGATTAAAGACCAATGTAAATTTTGAAACAAAGGTGCATTTTTTACGAGCATATAGTGAAGCATGTAGGGTTTCAGGATTCGATTACAGACCAATGTAAATTTTGAAACAAAGGTGCATTTTTTACGAGCATATAGTGAAGCATGATACACACAAAAGTCGAAAAAATCAGTAGCGCTCGAGACTGTTTATCACTCGAACGTTGGATCAAGTCTCGTTTTGTTCATTACTTTTTCCGTTTTTCCTCCTGTTCAGTTCGAATGCCTAAGATTTTAAATACAAAATTCATTGAATATATGCTAATTAACACATATAACTTCCATTTTTATGAAAGATGCACATCTTTTTATTTCTAATTACGTGTCTCAAAAAATAAAGTTTTCGTAGCAAATACAAAAACTTAATTACCAATATCTTATAAAAGATTGTTAGTAAGGATTATTTAAATTAAAAGAAACTCCAGAAATTAAATTTTTTTCATTCTTATGTATTTTACGCTTCACAGTCACGAACTGAACCAGGGCCACCTACGTGGCACTCGAGCATTCTACCACAGAGCCACTAGGCCTACAGAAAGAAAAAAGACCCTCATTTAAGATATTAAAAACTCTCGGAAATCTTCAAAGTCGATTTTCTTTCAAATTTTTGAGAGATGCATCGAATGGCCTTTCATGACTGATTATTGAGTTCTGAAGTTTACGCACCATAAATTCAAAAAATTAAAAAAATTAAATTGCTGTGTGGTTTCTTTTTAAGTGGAGCTGTGTATCTGCTTACGGTCACGTTTCGTGGATAGAAGTCCACTTGGGAGCTATTTGTGTGGCATAAGGCGGATGCGTAACAGTCCTCATTGTGTGCACCTGCTCTGAAATGTGGTTTCTGAGGACGTTGCGCCTCAGTCGTTGGCAGCTCGGTGCTCTCCTATGTAGGCTGTTTGCCGTATCTTCTGGAGGAGGCAGCAACTATATACCCGAAAATCACAAATGAACGACAATGATTATCGAATTGATTCAGTCGCTGTGTGTTAAACATCAGATTTCGCCACTTACGTAAGACATGGTTCGTTGTCATCATTAAACTGAATTTATATTTTTTATTTATAATGTGTTTAGTTATGGGGAACAGATATAGTAACAACAACAACAAAAAAATCGAGAGCCCAATATAGAACCAAGAGATATTTGTACTCTCAGTACAGAGGTAGATTTATATTAACAGAGCAACGAGCAAATATTGTCGTTAAAATACTGAAACAGATAAAATTACTGGCATTCATGACAATTCCTAACTTAACAAATTTAGAACGTGGAAAGACACAGATGTATAGTTGATTCTGGTCTCATCTTTTTCTGCTCCATGGCCGTGGCAATGAAATATGATTCCCTACTTTATCAAATAACTGAGGATAGGAAAAATGCGAGAGATGGTCCTAATTATTGCTATATGAGAGATGGACTACTTTACGTGACTATCTTATGAAGAATGCCCGTTGATTCCACGGAGGGTAACTGCCGCATCTTCTTACGTATTTGAATCTGCCGATGGGCAATTGACTGGATATCAAAACTATCTACCTTTCTAACAGAGATTTCAGCTCCCTCTGGACGCGTAGTGACCCTTCAAGCAACTGTTGCCTGAAATCTAGAAATGGGGATACATTTATACTCTGCCAATCACTGTGGAGTGTAACCACACGGCGAAAAGAGCACTTGTTCCACTGGCGGTTTCATAAGAGAAAGAAGCGACTCCTTTAAATCTCTTCGGCGACGACACAACACAGCAGACACGGATCGAGGGTTGGGTTCTGTGGGGTTGGTAGGGGAGAGGTAGGAGGGGCGGACGGTTGAGGAGGTGAGGGATGAAAAAGGAGCGAACGGGGCAAAGCGAGAAGAGAGCTGGGATTCGCAGATTCTTACTTTCTCTTCTCCCCAACCCTAAACATAATTCTCTGTCACTCCTACTTTTAATGTTCCTAGGATTTAATAATAACAATGGTAATACATACAAAATGTTTTAATATAATGATAATAACTGGCTTACATTAGTGTTTAGTATACTGGAGAGCAAAACTCAAGGATGAAAGCAACTTTCGCATGATGTTTCACTGTCAAATAACGTAGGCCGATATCGATGAAACTTGGACCATACGTAAAAGAATTCCTGCGGTCTAGTACATAACGTTACTGAAAGAAATACGCAATGACACGAACAGTGCTGACACTTTTATTCAAAGACGATTATTACATTCATGTCAACGCTACTCATGATGGTCCCCTGAACAATACAAACGGCGCGCTATGGTTCTTAATATGGTATATGGCCACTACGGAGGACAATGGACCCAAGAGGGTTTTTAAGGTATATTTTTGAAGTAGCCTCGCAATTTTGGCCGAGAGCAGCCCCAAGTACTAAGGAAAGCGGGTGTCTTGTCTTCTTCTTCCTCTTCGCGGTTTCCAGCTTCTTGTATCTTCTTGAATGCCCCACTAATCTACACTTTACTGTACCAATTTTTGCGGAATGCTTCCTGCAGGTGTTGCAGTTCGTCTGACAGGTTTTCTTCATCGCAGATGACGCCTGCTCTATATACCAGGGTGGTCAGCACGGTCTGCTATTGCACTGGATCGTGGCAGCTTGTTTCAGGCACACGTCTATCTGTGTCTTCTTCCTACCGAGGGTGCTCGGAAATTCCCGTTACAAACGTCTGTGACTTGTAGAGGGCAGTGAGTAGATGACATTTTGAACAGGAACCCACGTCTCTAAACGTACCGTTTCCGTGCTACAGTCGTTTTAAACACGTTTGCTAGATGAGCATGCAGCAGGATAGTCATGGTGGGAGGTAGGCATGATGGGAGGTGGTTGCGTCGGATCAGCTGATGTCATTTGACTTGTATCTTTCCTCTCTGACCTGGCTCGTGACTTATTCACGTGGCTGTGAGTGCTAGCGCAACACGGTTGAGTACACGTTTCCAGAATATACCGGCATGGTCCTTCTCAATAGCCAAGAGACAACGTTCGACTCCATCGCATACCCTTTTCGCCACAATTTCGCAACGACTTCGAGAAAGGGGTTCCTTTACCGTCAGCAGGCGTGAGACACCACACATCCGAATTTTAAGAAACCGTACTGTGTCACGTTGAAGAGAACCCGTCAACGAGTACACGAGCAATTTCATTGTCTGTTAATGTATGGAATTACAAAACAAGTGATGTATTGGGTCACGCGTAATCAGTTACTTGTAAAAGAGATTGCTTTACCAACATGTTCTCAAACGGTTGTAGCACGGAAACGGGACGTTTCCGGACATGGTTTCCAATTCAAAATATTTTTGCCTCATTCCCCTCTACAAGCGCTAGAAGTTTGTAACGGGACTTACCGAACACCCTATATGAATAATGGTCAGGCATACCATCTACCTCCTTTCGTACTAGTATGCCCAGAAAAGAGAGACTAACGTTCTCCTCTATTTCCATAATGACAGCAACGTTTTGATGTGTGCTGTTAAGATGGTCCATAAACTCATTCACTGCCTCTGTGCCACGCTAGCATACCACAAAAGTATCATCCACATAGCGGAAGAAGTCCTTGGGCTTCTGATGAGAGTTTTGAAGAGCCACTTCCTCAAAGAGTTCCATGTAGAGGTCTGCGATCCCTGGAGCCAGTGGAGATCCCATGGCCACTTCATCTATCTGTTCATAAAACTCTCCACTGTACATGAAGTAGGTGCTCGTCAGTGCATGTTCAAACAGTATAACTATCAGCGGCACCAAATGACGAGACAGGAGCGCCAAGAAGTCCTGCAGAGACACGTTCGTGAAGAGCGATGTAGTGTCGAAACCAACTACTATGTCATCTTTTGTAAACGCATGCCCTTAAGTTGGTTGGTTGGTTGTTTCGGGGAAGGAGACCAGACGGCGAGGTCATCGGTCTCATCGGATTAGGGAAGGACGGGGAAGGAAGTCGGCCGTGCCCTTTGAAAGGAACCATCCCGGCATTTGCCTGGAGCGATTTAGGGAAATCACGGAAAACCTAAATCAGGATGGCCGGACGCGGGATTGAACCGTCGTCCTCCCGAATGCGAGACCAGTGTCTAACCACTGCGCCACCTCGCTCGGTGTCCTTAAGTAGTAGGGCTATTCGGAAATTAAGTTCCGATTGATCGCGAAATGGAAACCACTTTGAAAATCAGAAATATTTTATCTGCAACAGTTAGCTATAGCTTCCAGCCACTGTTCTATATAGTCACCACTCCGACTTAGACATTTGTCGCAATGTTGTACCAACTTTCCAATACCCTCGTTATAGAATGTAGCAGCCTGTGCTTCCCGCCAATTCTATAGCTCGTTGTCTGTGCGAAAATGTTGTCTTCATAGCCAGTAGTTAATGTGAGCAGAGATGAAACACAGAAGGAGCTAATTACGGGCTGTAGTGCGTGTGATCAAACACTTCTCATCGAAAACGTTGTAGGAGCATTTTCATTACCCCTGCAAACTGCGACCGAGAATTGTCACAAAGTAGGAACTGTATGACAGTTATGTAATGTGGGCTGTATAACATCAGGCGAAATATCTCACCAGGACTTCATACTTGGCGGGAGACACTATTTTCTACGCGTCTTTATGTGCTCACCATGCGCTCGGAACTGAAAAGAGCGAAGTGATGCAACCGCCAGGCATACTAGAGACACTGTTGAACACATATCTGCAAAGCTTTATTAGATTTTCACAGTAGTTTCCATTTCTTGATCGATCGGAACTTACTTTCCGAATATCCCTCGTATTTTCACGAAATTAGCCAAGTTCTTAACTTATGACTTCAATGTCAAAGAAAGCGTTTTAGAATGTCGCCAGATATTTGGTCAGTCTGTAATGGCGTGAATTCGTGTAGTCGAGTATTAACCACAGAGGCAGCCCTTCCTTGTGGATTTTCAGCAGCCCGCACAAGCGTAACTGGAGTCCTTCCATACAACCGCTGCCATTTGGCTGAAAACTCGATAGCTTCTCACCAATGTTGTCTTTGGTTTTAGTTGCACAGTAACAATGCTTGCGAATGACGACAGTGCACCTAATGGCGGTGTTAGGTTGTAGAACAGCTTTGTCAGTGTACGCCATTGATAAAAGTTACCTGACTCTTCAAGGTATTCAAAATTTCAAGACAAAGATGCCTCCGGCTACAAAGTTTCATCAACTCAGACAGTAGCGTGCCACCGATTCTTTTTCCCGACGGACCATCAAGTTACACATATGGGTCAGTTGAATATGTAACACATGCATTAGAGGTAAATGCGATCACCGAGAGTGCAAAATGCAGAAGCGTTCCGAACGAATATCTGGCGAGATGTCCTTGTGATCCATTTAATATCACCCCTTCGAACTGAGAGTCATATTGTTGAGAGAGGCCGTTACTTTGACGAAGTTATAGAATTTGAAGTGGTACTGTATGCCGATGGATTACTGGTTGCTGTAATTCAATAGGACCATGCACATCGACAGGACGTAAGTATATTTAAGATTTATTTTACACATCACAGATTCAATACCAAGATTAGCCTATTCAGAACCTCACGCTTCATAATTCCAAACACCCAAAACCTTCAGACTGTAATCATTACAGTTGAGCAATGGGTTTCGTACGGAAGTATATAGACATGCGTCTGTGAAAGTCGCATTCATGGCACTCGGACGGTTCTCGTCGCGAAACGCCTCGCGTTTTCTGCATTTTAATCATTTTATGACAAATAAAATTACTTTAGTCATGAGTTACAGGATTTTAAGGGAGTATGTATGGTCTACCCCGCTAGTGTTAAATCTGCCAGTTTAATGATCCATTTTCTGAATAAATACTTCGTGCAACTTAATGAAACTTTTGCAGGTTACTTATACATTCTTAGTGTACTTACTACTCTATTTTGGCTGAAGTATGTGTTCTTGGAGTTAGGACAGAATTTTTTTCTTTTGTATCTTTTTTGTTGCATTTTTCCTTAATTTTTTGTGCGTTTTACTGGAAATATACAGGCGAAATATGCCATTATAGTATCACAAGGCTATCATAAAATAACTGTATAAAACCAAGACTCGTGCACCAGCGTATATAACACGGCTATACACTCTTTAACAGTCTGATGGCTTAGATTTTGGCGAGGGTGTAGCGGTGTTACATACGCTGGTGCGGATACTGGTTCGTTTGCGCATTATATTTTTCTGGCCATATAAGCTCAGCCATTAAGCTACCACAGAGGACCTGATGATGACATAATGGAACGCCGAAACCGGTTGGCTCTCGAATAAATCAGAGGTGACAATACAGTTGTTGGTTTATTTACTGCTGGTTATTTATCGATAAAGCAGTGGTGGAAATAAAAGAAAGTTTCAAGAGTGGAATTAAAATTCAACGTGAAAGGATATCAATGATGAGATTCGCTGCTGACATTGCTATTCCCGGTGAAAGTGAAGAAGAATTACATGATCTACTGAATGGAATGAACAGTCTAATGAATACAGAATATGGATTGAGAATAAATCGGAGAAAGAGGAAAGTAATGAAGAGTAGCAGAAATGAGAACAGGTAAAAACTTAACAACGGAATTTCTGTTCACGGAATAGCTGAAGTTACGGAATTCTGCTACCTAGGCAGCAAAATAACCGATGACTGAAGGAGCAAGGAGGACATAAAAAGCAGACTAGCATTGGCAAAAAGGGCATTCCTGGCCAAGAGAAGTCTACTAGAATCAAAGATAGGCCTCAATTTGAGGATGAAATTTCTGAGAATATACGTTTGGAGCACAGTATTGTATGGTAGTGAAACAATGACTATGGGAAAACCGGAACAGAAGAGAATCGAAGCATTTGAGATATGGTGCTACAGACAAATGTTGAAAATTAGGTGAGATGATAAGGTAAGGAATGAGGAGGTTGTGTACAGAATCGGCGAGGGAAAGGGCATTCCTGGCCAAGAGAAGTCTACTAGAATCAAAGATAGGCCTCAATTTGAGGATGAAATTTCTGAGAATATACGTTTGGAGCACAGTATTGTATGGTAGTGAAACATTGACTATGGGAAAACCGGAACAGAAGAGAATCGAAGCATTTGAGATATGGTGCTACAGACAAATGTTGAAAATTAGGTGAGATGATAAGGTAAGGAATGAGGAGGTTGTGTACAGAATCGGCGAGGGAAGGAATATGGGGGAAACATAGACAAGAAGTAGAGGGGACCGGGCGACAGCACATCTGTTAAAACACCAGCGAATATTTTCCGTGGTGCTAGAGGGAGCTGTAGAGGGTAAAAACTGCAGTGGAAGACAGCGATTGAAATACTTCCAGCAAATAATTGAGGACGTAGGTTGCAAATGCTATTGTAAGATGAAAAATTTGGCACAGGAGAGGAATTATGGCGGGCTGCACCAAACCAGTCACAACACTGACTTTTTTTAAAAGTTTTAGGGACAGGTTCCTTACAAGAAAAGAAGGCAAAATGTCTAGTAAACAAATACTGTAAAATACATACCTTAAGAGCTATGAGCACTTGTTCATCTTCGAAACTCTGAAACAGATCTCTTGTACTGCACGGAATTTGCTTCCCATTTTTTTGGAGTAGGTAGTATGGACCAAATAAAGAAAAAAATATGCAGTAAACGTAGGGTCTACAATGCACCCTTTAAGAGTTATGAGCACTTGTTTATTTCACTAGTGTGGGACATATGTCTTGTATTGAACAATTGCTTATCGATCTTAATGTATGCCTTTTAGTGTCCATGCCGGCCGTTAAGGCCGAGAGGATCTAGGCGCTTAAGTCCGGAACAGCGCTGTTGCCACGGTCTCAGGTTCGAGTCCTGCCTCGGGAATGGATGTGTGTGATGTCCTTAGGTTAGTTAGGTTTAAGTAGTTCTAAGTCTAGGGGACTAACGACTTCAGATGTTGAGTCCCATAGTGCTCAGAGCCATCAGAGCCATTTGAGTCCATAAAAATGTGTGTGAATTCCTACGGGACCAAATTACTGAGGTCATCGATCCCTAGACTTACACACTAAGTAAATTAAATTGAACTAACTTATGCCAAGGACAACACACACACCCATGCCAGAGGCAGGACTCGAACCTCCGGCGGGAGGGCCGCGCACTCCGTGACATGGGGCCTTAAACCACGCGGTCACTCTGCACTGCTTTAGGGTCCATGTTAACAGATTTTTTTCTCTTGTCATGGTGTAAGGAACCTGTCCCTAAAACTTGTCGGTGTTTTTATGTGGCACTCTAAGATCGGCTGTCATTCCATCGTCTCTCCTAGCAAGGATGGATGAAGTGAAATTTTATGGAAAGTAGTTGAAGGACAGTGAAAATACAAATAGGTGACAAAATGTTCGAAATTCACGCATGATCACAGCAGGTGGGTGTCGGAGGCTTACCCGCTCTGTACAGCAGGATAGGCGGTGACTTGCGGCAGATCTGAAGACAGAGTACAATGCTAGTGCATGGACAAGTGTTTCGGAGCACATCGCTAAGCGCACGCTGTTGATCCGTAGCAGACAACCCGTATGTTGACTCAACGACAATGTCAGTATTATTGGATTGGGCTGGATCTTTGTACTGAGAATCAATGAAAATTTGTCACCTAATCGGATGAATCACCTTTATTGATACACCAGATCGATGGTCATGTCGAGAAACGCCATCATCCTGAGTGATCGTTATTGCGAACCACATGCATCCCTGCATGACATATATTTCCCTGCGACGATGGCATCTTCCAACAGGATAATTATTCGTGTCATACGCACACAATCGTTATAGAGAGGATTGAGTAGTGTGGTAATGACGTTGATATCTTGGCCACCATATTCGCCTGACATGAATATAACAGAACGCATCTGGGACACTATCGGGCGCCAGCTCCGTGGACCAACACGCTATTAAGCTGTCCATTTGGCTACATCTAGATCTACATCTACATTTATACTCCGCAAGCCACCCAACGGTGTCTGGCGGAGGGCACTTTACGTGCCACTGTCATTACCTCCCTTTCCTGTTCCAGTCGCGTGTGGTTCGCGGGAAGAACGACTGCCGGAAAGCCTCCGTGCGCGGTCGAATCTCTCTAATTTTACAATCGTGATCTCCTCGGGAGGTATAAGTAGGGGGAAGCAATATATTCGATACCTCATCCAGAAACGCACCCTCTCGAAACTTACTAGAGGGCATAGGAACTTTCAAGTTATGCCACATAATGATTAATTTTTGTTTGAAGTCAGCAAAGTAGTTTTCTGGAAGATAGTACGTTAGCCTAGCTCAAATAAATGTTAATCAGTGGCTTTCCTTTAATCAGTGCAATGTGGAAAGAGAAAGATGGTCGGCGTGAGAAGCTCTAGAACCGAGACGCTGCAACATACTTCCAGTTGTAGCATCAGAACAGGATGTTTTGATTATAAAAATTGAAAAAAAATGGCAACTATCAAAAACTGGACCAAAGGATAAATCTATTAACAAATTTTTTGTATTAATTCTGATTTATTTAACTAAAAAGTAAAAGATTTATAAAACAATAATCTGCGTGTTGGATACATTCCGTTTCAATAATGGCGAATTGGCGAATCTGTTACTATGATTTTATGTACTGTTAATTTAATCGGTACTTATTAGAGGGCATAGGGACTTTCAAATTATGCCACGTAACGATTAATTTTTGTTTGAAGTCATCAGTGTCGACTTCCGGAAGATAGTACGTTTGCCTAGCTCAAATAAATGTTAATTAATGGCTTTCCTTTAATTATTCAAGACGGCTGTAACATATCATGCTTATCGTATTGGCCACTACATGCGAGTGAAGATGTACGTATGTCGCCGAGACGTGGCCAACGCCCACTCAGTGTTTAGTACAGGTAACTACATTGTCAAAACAGTAGCTCCCTGTACGACGTATCGGTCAGAGAAATTCTCCAGTGGCGTTACTACAGCCTACTGGTAACGAGATAGAGCAGGTATATGGCTGGGCCACAGAGTTAGCTCACAACATGTCTGAATTGATCGAAAGACATGTAGGTAGCATAATTATAATATTTTAGTAATGCGGTTGAATGAACACTCCACTACGAAATAATATTTTCCTCGTCCCCGTCATCATCTGACCAGAACCCTGTTTGGCAGGTCCCGTACACTGTCGAGAGAGAAGTTTCTAGTAACCTGAGGTATCTACACAGTGGAGTTACCTGACATCAGGGTGACTATTTATTACGGGACACAGACTTTCCGACTTGTATTTATCCTCACGGACTCCGAAAGTGTGTTGCAGAAACTACAACATCCAGCGTTTGATAAACAGGACGTAATAGATGTGAAGGCATTGGCCATTGACGCCCACTTACTTTGGATAAAAGGACACCAAGGCGTTCGCCTCGCTGAGAAAAGTATTACGGAAGGACAGTTCCGCGCAACACCAATCGCTTGTACGGATTTCATCTCCATTGTCAAGAAAGCTGCTTATCACGACCAGAATTGTGAATGGCACACATTGCAGCACTGGTGGCCATACAACCGAATGTCTCTTCTCTGCCATGGTTCACGTCCGTGAAGCTTTGCAGACGTCATGTGACATCTCTCATCTGTATGAGGGGTGTTACCCCGCCTACCTACAACGGTTGAAAATCTTAGCTTCTGGGCACTGTGATGAGGATGTAACTGTGGTAATGGATCTGAATCAAATCGTACTGGTGTATACCAAGCACTCGGCCGCACTGGTGGTCTTGTATAAAAAATTGGTTATGAGCTGTTACCTCCTCACCTGTTCGATATATATACTGACGAAAAAAACTCGACAACAAAAAATAATTAATGTAGAGTAACGAAAATACGGGAATACATTGTCTAGGTAACATATTTATGCGAATAACTTTGCAAGATCACATGTTTACGTAAGCGGGAGACAAGCAGTTGCAAATGTGAAATGCTAGTGCATTAATAAAAGGAGTACAGCCAGAATGTTGAACGTGAGCGTGGAAACATGCATGCATGGTGTTACACGGCTGCCGGATGTCTGTTTGTGGGATGGAATTTCATGCCTATCCCACTTGGTCTATTAATGCAGGAATGGTTAACGCTGTTTGTAGATGACGCTGGAGTTGTCATCCGAAGGAATCCCCATAGGTGCTTCACTGGAGATAGATCTGGTGATCGAGCAGGCCAAGGCAACGAGTTGACACTATATAGAGCATGTTGGGCTACAACAGCGGTATGTGGGCGAGCGTTATCCTACAGGAAAACACCCCATGGAATAGCGTTCATGAATGGCAGCACGACAGGTAGAATCACTAGATTGGCGCAGAAATTTGCAGTTAGGGTGCGTGTGATAACGACGAGAGTGCTCCTGCTGTCATGCGAGATCACATCTCAGACCATGGCTCTAGGGATAGCTCCATTGAGTCTAGCAAGCAGACTGGTTGGTTGCAGGTCCTCAACTGGCCTCCTCCTAACCAACACTGGCAGCGAGCCAGTGCCAGCTTTCATCAGAAAACACAGCTGACCTCCACTCTGCCATCCAATGAGCTGTCGCTTGACACCACTGAAGTCACAAATGTAGGTGGTTTGGGGTCGGTGGAAAGCACACCACAGGGCGTCCTGGCTCGGAGCTGTCTTTGAAGTAATCGATTTGTAACAGTTCGTTGTGTCACTGTGGTGCCAGGAGCTGCTCAAATTGCTGCTGCAGCTGCAGCACGATACGCCAGAGCCATAAGCCGAATTCGCTGATTTTCCATGTTGATAGTGCCACGTGGCTGTCTGGAGCCCGATCTTCTTGCGACTGTACAGTCCCGTGTCCACCGCTGCCATGAATTACATAAAGTGGCTACATTCCTACCAAATTTTTCTGCAGTACCGCACACGGAGCATCCAGCTTCTCGTAACTCTATTACACTTCCTGCAAAGTCAGTGAGGAGTTGATAATGACGGCTTTGTCCCCTTAAAGTCATTTTTGAGTAACATAAACTCAGCACGCCCAGTATCAAAGGTTACTAACGCTCACGATCGTTACAGAGTGTATTTAAAACAAATCTGATTTGCATGCTCATATTTGCGCTACTAGCTCCAAACCGCAAGTATAGCCGAGAGTGACTCGATTTTTGGACATACCTCAATGACCGTCATTATGTCGTTGTCCGTCACCCAAAATACAGAAAATTTTTCTCGAGCTTCCTTGGGAGTGCTCTCCACGACCCGCCTCGGAGCTGGAATATGTTAAGCCAAGAGAGAAGAAGGTATCCTGTTTGAACCAATGAACATTTCTGAAAAATTGAACGGAACACATCAATTTCGAGAAGACGTGACTCAACATATTACCAGCGGGGCACAGAAGGCCTCTGATCAATTACACAACAAAAATAAACAAAAAAAAAAAAAAAATAAAAGAAAATAAAATAAAATTCAGAAAAAGGAAGATTTTGTTTTGTTTGTAAGAATAGCCCTAACCTTGATTTCCCATATTTCCCCTGGTATATAGGCAGCTCTCTGGGGTAGGCTTAGTCAGGAGCCAACGTCTGAAGTGGACCAGATTTTTTTGTTATAGGATGAGAAGTGGCGGTGGCATTTGGCTTTTTTTTTGTTGTGTTTCCATTTTCCTAAGGGGCTTTAAAATAAGAGAGGAAAAAAGGGGCCAAATTTAAAAAATAGAAAAAAAGGGGTCGAAAGTTTAAAGAAACAAAAAAATAAAATATACATAAAAAGGTGGTAGAAAAAAAGAAAAAAACAAAAAAAGAAAAAAAATTAGGTAAAGGCTTATCATGCAGCAGACCAGGCTCGATTCCCACTGCTCGCAATTTTTTTTTCATTTTATGTCATTCGCTGCAATGTTTAACTATTAATTATAAAATTTCAATATGCCTAAACAGGAAAAAAAAGAGCGCTAATGCGCTGCTTCCTGGACTCGGATAGGCACGCCGGCCCCGGGGATCGAATCCGCCTGCCGGATTAACGACGAGGGCCGGTATGCTGGCCAGCCTGGATGTTGTTTTCAGGCGGTTTCCCACATCCCGCTAGGTGAATACCGGGCTGGTTCCCACGTTCCGCCTCAGTTACATGACTCGCAGACATTTGAAAACGTTCGCACTATCATGGTTTACACTAGACGTAGACAGCCGGGGCGCACTGATTCCGTCCCAGGGGGTTCGGGGTGGCGACAGGAAGGGCATCTGGCCACCCTCTGCAACCAACACCGCCACATCCGTAGTAACAAGGCCGACCCCGCGTTGAAGTGGGGCAAAGGCCCAAAGAAAATGATGATGAGTGATTTGCGCTAATAACACCACTCTTACACGACTGGCGCGAAATTTGAATAGACGTCGTCTTTCAGATGTAGAAACATGCCTACCAACTTTAATTAGGTCGTGAAACTGTTTGTTGATGTTGCAATTTTTTTCTGTCAGTGTGTAAGAATTATTTGCTCGCGAACTAAAGACGCCGACGTCCAACTTTGATCTATAAGTTGTGTGGATCTTCTCCTCCAATGGGACCAGCTCGTTCGAAAAGTGGAACATCTTTTTGTGTTTTTAGTTTGCTTTGAGAACTTATCATTGTAAACGACGCCGTTGTCCAGCTTTCGATTATAAGTTGATGTGGACGTCATTCTACACAGCAACCGTCCCAGTTCGTACCCTGGGTCGTACTTTTGCGGTTTTTTAAATTTATATGGTGAACTTATCATTGTGCTTCACACTCTTGTCCTTGTTCTATTGTGAAAATTGCACTAATCTTAACTTGGCACTATTGTAACTACTGACGGCTGTGTGTTCGTCTTTGAGTGTTTTTATTTTACATTAAGAACTTATGTTTGTATATCGAACTTTTTTGTTGTAATACTGTGGAAATTGCATTTATGTTAATATGGTACTCTTGTAGCCACTGTTGGGTGTATGATGTTTGCTGTCCAAAGCCAAAAATAAATAAATAAACGAAAACACTTTTGCGTGTTGCAGCTAGCGACTGACCAGCACTTCGCAGAACCGACAGACTCTCTGGTGAGATACGTGTCGCAGCTGTCCGACCAGCCAGTATTCTACTATCTCTTCGACTATCGTGGCGCCAACGTAGGCAACGCCACTTACGGTAAACAGCTCGTACTTCCTTCCTGTCTACCATTTGTATGTAGTTGGTAACTTACCTTTGAACAAATGTTAACCCACAAACGCATTACAGCATTACGATCTGATTGGCTGACTTAAATGCGTTAGAAAGGAACTCGCTTTCATAATCTCTGTTGCTCTCTCTTTTTAATCAATTAGTATTACATAGAAATCATCAGTACCTTATGTTGAAACATTACGGAATTAGAGAAAAAGCTTGCAATGGTTTGAGGTTTGCTCGTTGCTCACTTACCTCAATAAGGTCCACAAATTCGCTGTCTCGTCGAGGGCAATGGGCAAAACAACCCACTCAAAAATAGCTGTAATAATTAAATGCACTGTGCGTCTCCATAAACATATATTATTCGTTAGTCTGTTGTATGTTTGTTCTACAAGTCCAATCTAGATTGTCCAAATAAATGAGGACAGCTCTTTGCCAAAAAAACTGTACGGTATTTTCACATAGAAAAGTCAGAAGTACTGAGGCCAAGACAGGGCTAAACAGCAATTACACTTTTCGAGCGCACTGTTAGTGGTACGAATATTAATATTTATTTTTCTATTCTCTTCATTCAACCTAAACATTCTTAGTAACAGACATCACCCATATGAAACCAACAACCTACCGAATAGAAATAGCAAAACAATCAGCCTGTTAACAATTACATATTCGCCTAGTATTCGTCTGTCACTGACCTAGTATCTCTAAGCAGAGGCTGATGCACCAGATGCAACATGCAGTGTCACTTATAATAAAAAGGGCAGTTTCGATTTGGCTAATCAAACTCCCAGAAAATTCATAAAAATAGGATATTAACGACCATGTCCTCTATCATACTTTTACTTGCCAGAATAAGTACTGAAACTTTACCAAAATTTTCAAAGCAGCTGCAGGCACGTCTATCCTTTTTGAAAACTAGTCTCGTATAAGTAGGTACTTCTCGTGCCCGACCTGTCTTAAACCTTTAGATCATATTCTAAGTCCGCCAAATTACGGGGTCGATGGAACTCAAACGATAGTTGAATATCTTTAATTGTTGTAGAACTAAAGTAAAGATATTGCTTCCTCAGTATGTGTATAACAACTGTCTTACAAAATACCTTTCATACGCTGCACCTGATCCACTTCATGATTCCACAACATTATAAAGAGGCTAATACGCTGAAGTGACAAAAGTCATGGGATGCTTCCTAATATCGCCGGCCGGTGTGACCGAGCGGTTCTAGGCGCTTGAGACCGGAACCGCGTGACCACTACGGTCGCAGGTTCGAATCCTGCCTCGGGCATGGGTGTGTGTGATGTCCTTAGGTTAGGTAGGTTTAAGTAGTTCTAAGTTCTAGGGGAATGATGACCTCAGATGTTAAGTCCCATAGTGCTCAGAGCCATTTTTGAACCTCCTGATATCCTATCGTACCTCCTTTTGCCCGACGTAGTGCAGCGACTCGACGTGACATGGACTCAGCAAGTCGTTGGTAGCCCCCTTTAGAAATAATGAGCCATGCTGCCTGCCTGTATAGCCGTCCATAATTGCGAAAGTGTTACCAGTGCAAGATTTTGTGCAAGAACTGACCTCTCGATTATGACCCGTAAATGTTCGATGGGATTCATGGGTGATCTGTGGGGTGGGGGGTGGGGGGGGGGTGGGAAGGAGGCAATTCATCCGCTCGACTTGTCCAAAATGCCCTTCAAAGTAATCGCGAACAATTGTGGTCCGGTGGCATAGCGATTGTAATGGCAACCTGAAGTCAATGGATGGTTGCAAACTGTCTCGTAGGTAGCCGAACATAACCATTTCCAGTCAATGATCGGTTTAGTTGGATCAGAGCACCCTGTCCATTCCATGTAAAGACAGCCCACACCATTATGGAGCCACCACCAGCTTGGGCAGCGTCCTGTTGGCAACTTTGGTCCATGACTTCGTGAAGTCTGCGGCGCACTCGAACCTTCGCATCAGTTCTTACCAACTGAAATCGGGACTCATCTGACTGGGCCACGGTTTTCCAGTCGTGTAGGGTCCAGGAGAGGCGCTGAAGGTGATGTCGTGGTGTTAGCAAAGGCAATCGCGTCGCTCGTCTGCTGCCATAGCCTACTGACGCCAAATTTCGCCGCACTAACGGATAGGTTCATCGTACGTCCCACATTCATTTCTACGGTAGTTTCACGTAATGTGGCTTGGTTGTTAACACTGACAACTCTACGCAAAAGCTGCCGCTTTCAGTCATTAAGTGAAGCTGTCGGCCACTGCGTTACCCGCGGTGAGAGGTAATACCTGCACTTTGGTGTTCTCGATGCACTCTTGACACTGTAGATTTCGGAATGTTTAATTCCCTAACGATTTCCGAACTGGAATCTCCCAAGTGTCTAGCTCCAACTACCATTCCGTTTTCAAAGGCTGTTAATTCCCGTCGTGTAACCTTAATCATGTCGGAAACATTTTCATACGTATCACGTGAGTATAAATGACAGCCCTTCTATACCTTGTGTATGAGGTATTACAGCCGTTACTTACAATTAATGAAACTCAACCTGGATCGAGAAGAATGTTCGGAAATATCTTCGATGCCCTAAGTCTTATTTTTGTTGTTACATCAATGTTTCGAATATTTGGCAATAATTTGTATAGCTAGATTTTTTTTAACGATATGTATACTGTTTCATACAAGTGCATCAGTAGACGATTCCGAGGACCGCTCGGATAGCCACGCGAGGGTCAGTAGGTTGCCTCCGGCGTTGGGGGAGAGGCGCTGGTCCCGGATCGAATCCATCCGGCTGATTAAGGACGGGGGTCGGTGTTAGCCAGCCTGGATGTGGCTTTTAGTCGGCTTCTCACATTAGACTTGCTGAATACTGGACTGTAACCCATGTCCCGTCTCAGTTACACGATTAGATGGTTCAAATGGCTCTAAGCACTATTGGACTTAACATCTGAGGTCATCAGTACCCTAGAACTTAGAACTACTTAAACCTAAATAACCTAAGGGCATCACACACATCCATGCCGGAGGTAGGATTCGAACCAGCGACCGTAGCAGTCGTTCGGTTCCGGACTGAAGCGTCTAGAAACGCTCGGCCACAGCACAAGATTAGAAACATCTCGAAGACGTTCACCTTCTTTCACATGTGACAACACTAGATCCACGCAGACGGGGTACAGAAATTCAGTCTAGGGGAGGAGCTAACGGATAGCTACAGGAAGGACATACGGCAACGTCTGCCACTAAGGTTGTAACATCAATATGAACATAACGACCCTGTGAAGACAGCGGATAATGCCGGAAAAAAATAAGGAACAACGAAAGAGGTTACGATTCCGTGTGCGGGATTGTAATATTCATATTTTAAGTAAATTTATAATTCTCAGCAACTACACTAAATGGTTCAAATGGCCCTGAGCACTATGGGACTTAACTGCTGAGGTCATCAGTCCCCTAGAACTTAGAACTACTTAAACCTAACTAACCTAAGGACATCACACACATCCATGCCCGAGGCAGGATTCGAACCTGCGACCGTAGCGGTCGCGCGGTTCCAGACTGTAGCGCCTAGAACCGCTCGACCACCCCGGCCGACAGCAACTACACTGCTAGCCACTAAAACAAGAACAGTAAGTAACGAAATTTTACTTATGTCGAATATACCAGGAAGAGTTTGTGTTTATATCTGTAGGTGATTTGGGGGTATAGAGGGTGTGAAAAATTAGGACAAAGGGTTGCCACCTCTGGCAGCAAAACTGGCTCTAACCTGTCTGGGCATAGAATCAAACTGAGTTTGGGTGACAGATACGGGTACGTCATTCCACGCTGCTTCATCTGTATGCCAGCGCTCGTCAGTCGTAGTGGCTGACAAATGACATTGTGCCAGTAACCCATGACCAGATGTTTTCAATGACAAAGATATGGAGAACGCGCTGATCGGGGAAATAGCCGAAAATCCACGGTATCGAGGCAGTTCTACAAGGTGTAGGCGACATACGAACCTGTGTTGCCTTGTTGAAACGTAACGTCACGGAGAACTGAAAGGTAGGGCACAACCAACTGCGTTAATGTCAGAAATGTAAAGCTTGTTGTCCAAATTAGTGTCTAAGCGAACCAGAGGTAATCGTGTTGTGTACTCAGTGGCGTTCCATACTCTCAGTCGATGACAAAGTCTAATGCACTTTGGCGACATTTTTTCTCATCGGTGCGGGTATGTCTATCGTGATGCATTAGGAAGAACTGGGACTCATCTGAGAATACGGCGGGGAGCTATTCATGCGTACAGTGTTGTGGGGCGCACCACTTTCGGCTGCCTCTTTCGGCATATATACACGGGGCGAAGAAAAAATGCAGGAGTTTTGGAGATCGCAATGCGATTCCTCATCAAGATTCAAGGCAAACGTTTATCTAGTGCAATCAGAGCGGGTGCACTTTTAAAACACCAGTATGAAAACTAGGAGCTGGCAACTGTCAGATCGTGCAGCGCATCAGCCTGTACAAACAAACTTGTTTAAGGTGCGCTACCGTACCAGACGCCATAGCTCACTGAGTAGACTACTGCAACATCAGGCGCACCTCCATCATGGAGTTACGGTACAAATCCTCGTCAGGTTCTTTTTTTTATTATTTTATATGTCTGTTCCCTAGCTCTCGTCGTTTATAAGCAGGACATCATTTTGTGACAAGACAATAGCCTAGCACATGACAGTGGGATCTATTAAACTGAATGCATGTGTCTACTAACCGCGCAGTGCACAACCATAACTGGTCCTATCAAGTTCATGTTGGGCGTCCGCTCCCGGTAGCTGAGTGGTCAGTGCGACAGAATCTCAATCCAAAGGGCCCGGGTTAGATTCCCAGCTGGGTCGGAGATTTTCTCCACTCAGGGACTGGGTGTTGTGTTGTCCTAATCATTATCATTTCATCCCCATCGACGCGCAAGTCGCCGAAGTGGCGTCAAATCAAAAGACTTGCTCCAGGCGAACGGTCTACCCGAAGGGAGGCCCTCGTCACACGACATCATCATCATGTAGGGCGGCTTCTCAGTGGATGAATACGTCCTTACGTTTTGGAGCTGGGTGCACCCGACAACCAAGCTGCTGCTCCTGCTCGTGCATATGGTGCGTGGTACCATTAAAGACGCCATTCTGCAAAGAAAGTTTTTCGTCGTTTGGAGCAACGCCTTCGGGGAACTGGTAATCTTCGTCCGCAAGTAATGGACAGAGGTCGTTCAAGGTGTAGACGTACTCCACAGAGGACACATTTCTTGATACCGTTCACAAATAACTTCGGCAACGTACCCGTGAAATTGCAAGGAAATTCGAGATATCTGATAGACTGGTTGTTGGAGTGTTGCACGAAGAAGAACTGAATCCGTATCACTACACGTTAACTCAAAACCAGTGCCAAGAAAATCCCATACAACGGGTGCAGTTTTGTGAATGGTTTTTGCGCGAAGTGGAAGACAACGAATATTTTATAGGACCCTAAATAACTTGATATGGACTGAAGAACCTAGCTTCACTCTTGAAAGTATTTTCAAACTTCACAAAAGTCATCATTTTTCGGAACACAACCCATGTATCAACTATCAATGTGGCTTTCAAGCAGGTTTTGGCATAAACTTGTGGGCTGGAATCGTGGGTGGAATGCTTTCGGGTCCTTATCTATTTCTGGACAAGTTGAATGCGCTCCCGTATGGTACGTTTCTTTGCATTGCTTTGCCCGACGCATTAGAAAACGCTCCAGTTCGTGTACGGTGAGAGGTATGGTTTCAGCATGACCGTGCGCGGCCACACTTGGAATGAATATGGATAAATATTTAAATGAAGTGATTCCAGAGAAATCGGTTGGTGACGGAGGTTCAACGTTTTTATTTCTGGGGGGCAGGGAAAGGAATTAGTTTATAGTACTTCATCCATGGATGTACACGATCTCATGGCTCGCGTGCATGCCGCTTCGGCAGTGGTAGAAGCAGATGTGTTGCATAGGGTCCAGCAAAGTATGATCTAGCGGGTGGCGAAGTGTTTGCAAAAGAAAGGGAGTCGCTTTTACACATTCTATAAACAGAATGTTGCTCGAACGTGTACGTACCGGCTCTGGGAAGTAAACCTGGACGTCAAACGTACAGAATGCGATTATTTGATCAGCACAATGTGCATTCTAGTGTCCCATAACTATTGTGTTGCTGTATCCACTATTATTTTCTATTGACTTTTTTCGTGTCGTGGATGAAACAAAGTGGTCGTTTACGTCTGCAAGAAATGCATGTTACGTCTTAATGTTTAAATAAAGGTACTAGTAATAGAAATAAATATACAAATACCGCATAGTGGAGGTGTAAACTGGATGCAATTTGACGCCTCAGCTAAAAAAAAAGTTAGGGCCCTGCCAGAGCCTCGTTTCTTAAATCGCATTTTTATGAAACATACTGGCGGGACTAGGTTTTGCTAGATACACTTTTGTCTTCAATTGAGATGGGTAATCGCATGCCAACCGCCAATGGCGGTTTTTTTCCTTCACTCTTTTTACGCCGCTACAATGGTCGTCTTGATCACATTCCATAGTGTTCCAGATATGTCGCACTGTCAGTGTGTATACTTCTCTTGCTCCAAACAAATCCATTTCCTGATTCAAGCTACGTGATGTGACTGTACGATCCTGCACAGTCCTCTTGGGCGCTAGTCGCGTGGGCCTTTGATATCCTATATGGTACTAGGTATGGTCCTTCTGGAGCCGTCAATTCCATATCTGCATGATAGCGATGGGACCCTGATCAATGCGAGCGGCAATATCTTGCAGCCATTACCTGTACTCTCGACAGATCAGGATCTTACCACCATCGAATTCAGAAACAAACTGGTAGAGATTTTTCATTCTTATACGAGGTATAACAGGATCTTCTCTCAACAACCAACAATCAAATACGGTTTCTGAATGATAAAAAAGCAGTGTAACCTTCCCATACGCACAGAAAGTAAATGGTGTTACAGTTGCCTGCTAGCTGCACTAGTGGCGAAATGCTGATCATTTGCATATCCAAGTATGTAGTACACTATTTTCCAGTTATGTATCAATTTTAATGATCAGTTTTGTGTTAACTATTCCTGGTGTTGTGTATAACTTCACACAATAGTAAGGAGAGGTGGGCTACAGAGTAGTGCGGCAGTTGTCGTCATGGGAAGGTGGACAGGAGCAGGAACGATTAGTGAGCAAGTAAGTCAGCAAACAGAAGACTTACTTAACTTGTATTTCACCAAGCGTACATAGACTCGTTGCAAATTATGGAACACGAAATAGAGTCCAGTTTATATTGTTCACTAGGAAGAGGCTTCCTATCTCCCTGTGCTACAGTATGAACTATAGTGTCGACTAGGCAGCGTCTGCGAAACAACACGCAGTGAAGTGGCTCTGAACGCGATTTGGCTGAGCCGCTACTGATGGCCCTCCTGTATTGCGGTGGCAGAGGGAGCTCGTGATAGCGAGCTCCTGGAAGCGTGGCTCAATGGGTGTGCCCCATTGGGTCCGCTGGATCTCACACAACTTGTCAGTGTTGGATGGAAACAATCAATTCTGTTACCAACTTGATACATCAGTGAGTTGATATCTATACATGATATCACACTTGGATCAAGAATAGGGACTCAAAGTTCAAATCAATTCATGCTACAGTCTTCTGTTTAATTTGTGACTGGTTGCAATCTCCATTTTTTTTTTTAGCTCAGTGGTCTTGGTTCTATGTGTAGGATCCGGGTTCGATTCCTGATTGTTCCAGAGGTTTTTTCCTTGATGGGAGGACTGCAATGGGGTGCACTCGGTCTCATGACGCCAATTGGGAAGCTACATAAGTGAGAAATAGCTGCTCCATGGTATACAAAGTCGACAGAGGCCGGAAGAGCTGCGGAGTGCTGACTCCTGTCCATCCACAAGCACACAAATGACGTCACGGACGACTCGGCGGTCGGACGACTGTGACTGATCCATGTGGACGCGACCATGGGGATTTCATTTTCTGAGCATGCTTCATGGTATATTGTGAAGATTTGCTCATAATGGCAGGTTATGACGCTTATTTCACCTGGTCGTCAATTTATTGTTGGATAACACATTGCCTGTCACCATTTTGGCGACAATGTAATTTCCTTATGATACATATACCAAAATATGTGATTACTGTATCATGAGAAATATAGCCGATAATTCGCGTCAGAATCCAGCATACATGTAGTTCTCCATGCACTAGAAAAGTATCTTTTACATCTTCTTTAAACTATTGCATGTCTCTTTTATGAAAGCTGTGACTAATTCAGTTAGTACACTACTGGTATTAAAATTGCTACACCATGAAGATGACGTGCTACAGGCGCGAAATTTAACCGACAGGAAGAAGATGCTGCGATATGCAAATGATTAGCTTTTCAGAGCATTCACACAAGGTTGGCGCCGGTGGCAACACCAACAACGTGATGACACGAGGAAAGTTACTAACCGATTTTTCATACAAAAACAGCAGTTGACCGGCCTTGCCTGGTGAAACGTTGTTGTGATGCCTCGTGTAAGGAGGAGAAATGCGTACCATCAAGTTTCCGACTTTGTAGCCTATCGCGATTGCGGTTTATCGTATCGCGACATTGCTGCTCGCGTTGGTCGAGATCCAATGACTGCTAGCACAATATGGAATCGGTGGGTTCACGAGGATAATACGGAACGCCGTGCTGGATCCCAACGGCCCCGTATCACTAGCAGTCGAGATGACAGGCATCTTATCCGCATGGCTGTAACGGATCGTGCAGCCAGGTCTCGATCCCTGAGTCAACAGATGAGGACGTTTGCAAGACATCAACCATCTGCACGAGCAGTTCGACGACGTTTTCAGCAGCATGGACTATCAGCTCGGAGACCATGGCTGCGGTTACCCTTGACGCTGCATCACAGACAGGAGCGCCTGCGATGGTGTACTCAACGACGAACCTGCGTGCACGAATGGCAAAACGTTATTTTTTCGGATGAATCCAGATTCTGTTTACAGCATCATGATGGTCGCATCCGTGTTTGGCGACATCGCGGTGAACGCACATTGGAAGATTGTATTCGTCATCGCCATACTGACGTATCACCCGACGTGATGGTATGGGGTGCCATCGGTTACCTCTCGTTCATATAGACGGCACTTTGAACAGTGGACGTTACATTTCAGATGTGTTACGACCCGTGGCTCTACCCTTCATTCGATCCCAGCGAAACCCTCCATTTCAGCAGGTTAATGCACGACCACATGTTGCAGGTCCTGTACGGGCCTTTCTGAATACAGAAAATGTTCGACTGCTGCCCTGGCCAGCACATTATCCAGATCTCTCACCAATTGAAAACGTCTGGTCAATGGTGGCCGAGAAACTGGCTCGTCACTATACGCCAGTGACTACTCTTGATGAACTGTGGTGTCGTGTTCAAGCTGTTTGGGCAGCCGTACCTGTACACGCCATCCAGGCTCTGTTTGACTCAATGCTCAGGCGTATCAAGGCCGTTATTACGGCCAGAGGTGGTTGTTCTGGGTACTTATTTCTCAGGATCTATGCACCCAAATTGCGTGAAAATGTAATCACTTGTCAGTTCTAGTATAATATATTTGTCCGATGAATACCCGTTTATCATGTACATTTCTTCTTGGTGTAGCAATTTTAATGGCCTGTAGTGTAATTACCAGTGCAAGACCGAAGCAAAACTCATGACCACCTCATTTGTAGCAGCAAGAAATGTACTATGGTGCAAAGTATTTAAAAACTAGGAGTATATATTTATCGCCTTTCAAAGCACCTAGCTCCTTCAAAAAATTTTTAGACCTTCCATTGTATATTTAGTACCCCATTTCTTTTTTCCAAGAAATCATCTCATGGTGGTGTAAGATACTGAAGAGCCAAAGAAACTGGTACACCTGCCTAATATCGTGTAGGGCCCCCGCGAGCAACAGCAATGCCGCAACACGACATGGCATGGACTCGACTAATGTCTGAAGTAGTGCTGGAGGGAACTGACACCATGAATTCTACAGGGCTGTCCATAAATCAGTAAGAGTACGAGGGGGTGGAGATCTCTTCTGAACAGCGCGCTGCAAGGCATTCCAGATATGGACAATAATGTTCATGCCTGGGGAGTCTGGTGGCCAACGGAAGTGTTTAAACTCAGAATAATGTTCCTGCAGCCTCTCTGTAGCAATTATGGACGTGTGGGGTGTCGCATTGTCCTGCTGGAATTGTCAAAGTCCGCTGGAATGCACAATGGACATGAATGGATGCAGGTGATCAGACAGGATGCGTCCGTATGTGTCACCTCTCAGAGTCGTATCTAGACGTATTCGAGGTCCCATATCACTCCAACTGCACACACCCCACACCATTACAGAGCTTCCACCAACTTGAACAGTCCCCTACTGACATGGAGGGTCCATGGATTCATGAGGTTGTCTCCATACCCTCACACGTCCATCTGATCGCTACAATTTGAAATGAGACTCGTCCGACCAGGTAACAAGTTTCCAGTCATCAACAGGCTACTGTCGGTGTTGATGGGCCCAGGCGAGGCGTAAAGTTTTATGTCATGCAGTCACCAAGGGTACACGAGTGGGCCTTTGGCTCCGAACGCCCTTATCGATGATGTTTCATTGAATGGTTCGCACGCTGACACTTGCTGATGGCCCACCATTGAAATCTGCAAAAATCTGTGGAAGGGTTGCACTTCTGCCACATTGATCGAATCTCTTCAGTCGTCGTTGGTCTCGTTCTCATAATGTCAGAGATTTGACGTTTCACCGGATTCTTGTTATTCACGGTACACTCACGAAATGATGTACCGGAAAATCCTCACTTCATCGCTACCTCGGCCATGCTGTGCCCCATCGCTGGGGCGCCGACTATAACGTTCAAACTCACTTAAATCTTGTTAACCTGCCACTGTAGCTGCAGTAACCGATCTAACAGCTGCGCCAAACACTTGTCTTATATAGGCGTTGCCGACCGCAGTGCCATCTTCTGCCTGTTTACATATCTCTGTATTTGAATATGCATGCCTCTATCAGTATCTTTGGCGCTTCAGTCTATGTTATAATGAAACCTTGTGTGTCTGAACTGATGTTTTAGCTTTCATTTTAGTACAAATTTTGTGAGACATGATACACATTTTTTTGAGAGTGGATAGACTGACTTTCTGTGTATGAGTGCTTGTGTGTATGTGTGTGTGTGTGTGTGAGAGAGAGAGAGAGAGAGAGAGAGAGAGAGAAAGAGAGAGAGAGAGTGTGTGTGTGTGTAAGAGAAACCATTCTCATTATCGTCATGAACTACTCAGCAGTTTTTCTTGATACCATCTTCCATTGGCGTGTTATAGATGCTTCTAAATCCTGGATTCTCTTTTTAAATGGATCCGACGATGAGCTATTACAATGTCATTTCATGTAAATTAAAAGAAAGTTTAAAGTACTAAGATTCAGTTGCTTGGTAATATAGAAATGTCAGTGCTTCAAATTTCTTTTGCAGGTACTCCACACGCAGCAGAAATAGCGTTTATCTTCCACAGAAATGACAGTGCAATAGAATGGGAACCAGGGACAGTAGAAGGTGACCTTAGCCAAAGAATGGTGAACAGTTGGAGCAGTTTCATCAAATATGGGTATGTTTACACGAAAGACGAGAAAAAAAGCAAACCCAGAAAACCATGTCCACTAGTACGTAGCTGATAGCTGAGTATTGCTTCGCTGAACATTGCTACACAAATTGAAGTTCAAACACTGTCAACTTGCGTAATAGTTACCGAAATCTATCTATTTAATTCTAGCTTAATATTCACACCATATATTCTGAATTTTGTGAGGAAAACGGTTTCCAAATAGTGCATTAAAAGTACTTGAGAAGGGACTTGGTTATTCACAGATTAACGTGTGGAAGTGTTGCGGCAAGCTTGTAAAAGTTAATGGTTGCTCAACAACTCGTGTAGGGTGTCTACTTCTGCTAGCAGTTTGAAATGTCATCTATACTTTACAAAAACTGTTTCACAGTTTCTTGAAATTTTCTAATCTTTTCTTTATAGGGCTTTATGGCCATATAGTAAAAGCGCCTTCATGCGTTCGTAGAATGAAGGCTTTCACGACCGGATGACATAGCCGCTGGTAATGTCTTCATCAGAAGCGTAATGATGTTTCGTCTCCTGTCACAGTTGAATGGAGAAGGGCGTCACCTTCATTCTCCTAACGCAAGAGGAGTTCCTGGCAAATTTCAAGTCAGTGCGCTTTCATTTCAGGAGTCAGCATCCGGGGTACCCATCATGCGCAGATCTTCGGATAGCCAAGCAAAGCAATAAATAAACAACACGTTCTTGTGAAATGCCGATTGTGCTTGCAATTTCTCTCTGAGTGATACGACGAACGTCCTGAATCAATCTGTCAACATTTTGCTTGTGAAACTCGGTGGTTGCTGTCACAGGCCGTCCAACTCTTTGTTTGTCACGCAGGTCATATATTCCCGCCTCAACATCTTTAAACGACGCACAGTATTCACATCAACCATAAACTGCTTTCATTCTCTGACGAATCTCCTTTGGGGTGACACCTACTGCTGTCAAGAATTCAATGACTGCACGTTGCTTAAATCGCACTGACCGACCGTCTGCTCAAGCTTCCATACTTCACACTGTAACAACACAACCGTTCAATGCCAAGTCTTCCCGCCAACTGGAGCTGTAGAGAAGAGGCTACGGAACAAGCCAGTACCTGCCGCATACCAATGCTGCCAACTGTTGAAGAGCTACGAATGTAGAGGCATTACTTTTCAGTCAACTCTTGTATAAAATCAGGTCGCTGCTCTCCGTAGACTATGTCGTCAAAATTTAATTTACAGTTCGTGTCACAGACACAGATTTACTTCTCTATACATGTTATGCATGTAATGAATGGAAAAAAGAACGATATATGAATGGAGAAGTACAAGTTTACACACTTCACCTGAAAGATATTATTTCTGATTCTGTTTCTGCAACTCTTTTCCTCTCAGAATTGAGTTTTGTTGAACGAAGCTATGTGCTAATCAGTTTATGATAATGAGACTAGTGTAATGTTTCAGAGATCCAAACTACGCTAACGACAGCGTCGTGTGGGAGCCTTTCAGTGTGTCGTCGACAAACTACTTGTACATCACGACGGACTACGAGCTGAGGCAGAACAAAGACCAGGTGCGCATGGACTTCTGGCACGAGAACATTCCTATGTAAAAGGAAGACCTGATAGTTTCCTGCACTCAACGAGTTCGTCCGAAAGATCACTAACTGATGACTCTTATCTACAACACAATGGGAGATGCGATTGACAGATTTTCCAAATGTTACAGTGTTTTCGAAGAGTGTCTCAGAATATATAACTTACTAAGAACATGCTGTGAATAAAAATTGAATTACTATAATATGGAATTATATTGTTTTTGTATTAGCTTCCTTTAGTAGTAAATTGAGAGTTCTGTTTTGTGCTAATACTTTGCTGTCATACATGTGTCACAGGATGTTACCACCCCCACTGTTCCATACATTCGACATCAAAACTTGACTGAAAATCAATATAGATTTATGATCGAGTAAGGTACAGGGTAAGCTATAACTGCGTTAGACAAAAAATTCTAAATTTTTGAGGATTCTTTTGACGAAGAAATCGCTTTCGACTGTGTAGTCTAACACGATGCAGATTCTGATCTGCATTACGTTGGCTCGTAGAGAAAGGAAAACAACGCACCTATTGCAGCAACTAGGCTAAAGGGGCTGTGCTTAACTTAGGTGCAGCTTTCCCCCTTACAGCTCAACGCCTAAGATGAAGTTATAAGAAAAAAACATGAAGAAACGATTGATAAAATAGCAGTTTTAGACTGGATAAACATGTAGGTTCTTAAATTCACAGACAAATTAGCAGTTATAGCTGAATAAAATTAAATTTTGAGAAGGCTATAGGTTGCAAATATAACAGATTTTCAGAAATATGTAACAAGAAAATATATAAACAAATGTGATATTTTCGGTGGTAACTCACAGTCAGTTTCCGTACAGAACTCCTTATACTAAAACAGCATAAGACAAAAAGAAGAAACTATTGACACCAAACGACATTAGTACTTACATCAAGAAACGACTTATAAAATAGTGCAATTAATTTGAAGCATTGGGCCTCGTTCACAAATACGAGTTGTAGGAGTCCTGAGAAGAAAAGTCTGCATTGCCTCTAACACAAATTTATTGATACGTTTTGGAGGTTGCTCGTGATGATCCGTACCATAAACTGCAATTGGTAACACGGAACTAAGAGGGTGTCGCAGACTACGTTATAAGGTGAAGAAAGGATATACTGTGAAAATCAATGTTGGCATGAGAAAGATCAAGCAACAACAGAGGTCCCTTTAGGTGACTTGTGTCTTGCCTAACGACCTCTCCTCTCACCCATTTGTTTATAGGCCTACAGAGAAACTTAAAATGACATGGCCAACGAAGACATATAGAACCAAAGGGGTAACGACTGCGTTTTACTGATTACTTATTCAAGGCACTCTGCGGATGCGAATATTACGTAAATATTTATTTCATGCAACAGATTTGACAACTATTTCAAACTGAATCTTCAGCTTCAACGGATCACTGAAAAAGTAAGGAACCACAAGAGTGCATCGTGTCAGCGTAAGACGTGATAACTTCCTTATAGCCGACTGAACTAAATCGTACCGCGCAAACACTGCTGTTAACAGGATCCGTTGCTGATGTACAGAGCGGTAATTTACTTATTTTGCAATAGGCTTACAGCCTTTAAAGGAATTAATAAACAAAAGGACCACAAAATCATTACATGTGCGAATCCTCCCAACCAGCTAAGCACAATCCACTTGAAGAATACAAAGAGGCGATGAAAATCATGGGATACCACTCAAAGTCACGTAGAACCTCCTTTTAGCCAGCGTACTGCAGCATCTTGGCGTGATACGGACTCAACAACTCGTTGAAAGTCCCTTGCAGAAATACTGAGCCAAGCTGCCTCTGTAGTCGCTCAGAATTGAGAAAGTGTTGCCGGCGTAGGATTTTATGCATGAAATCACCTCTTAATTATGTCCCATAATGTCGGGCAATCTGGGAGGCCAAACCATTCTCTCGAATTGCCCACAATATTCTTCAAACCAATCTCGAACAACCGTGTCCAGGTGACACGGCTCAATGTCACCCATAAAAATTTCATCGTTGTTTGGGAACATGAAGTCCATGAATGGCTGCAAAAGGTCTCCAAATATCAGAACATAACCATTTCCAGTCCATCTCGGTTGAGTTGGACCAGAGCACCCAGTCCATTTTATGTAAACACAAACCACACCATTATGGAGTCACCGCAATCTTGCACAGTATCTCTTTGACAACTTGGATCCATGGCTTCGTGTAGTCTGCGCAACACCCGAACACTACTGTCAGCTCTCACCAACTGAAATCGGGACTCATCTGACCACGCCACGTTCTCCAGTCGCCTGGTGTCCAACCGATATGGTCACGAGCCCACGAGATGCACTGCAGGCGATGCCGTGCTGTTAACAAAGGCACTCGCATCAGCCGTCTGCTGCCATAGTCCATTAACGACAAATTTCGCCGCTCTGTCCTAACGGATACGTTCGTCGTATGTCTCACACTGATTTCACTCAGTGTAGCTTGTCTGTTAGCTCTGACTGTTTTATGCAAACGCCGCTGCTGTCGGTAGTTAAGTGAAGGCCGTCGGTCACTGAGTTATCCGTGGTGAGAGGTAATGCCTGAAATTTGGTATTCTCGCCTCACTCTTGACGCTGTGGATCGCGGAAGTTTGAATTACCTATTTTCGAAGTGAAAGGTCCCAAGGGTTTAGCTACAACTACCATTCCGCGTTTCAAAGTCTATTGCCGTCGTTCGTTCATAATCACCTCGGAAATCTTTCCACACGACTCACCTGAGAACAAATGACAGCTCCGCTAATGCACTGCCATTTTATACCTTCAGTACGCGATACTACCGCCATCTGCACGTGTGAAAATCGCTATTCAATAACTTTTGTCACCTCATTGTAATACTGACATATTCTAAATTCCATGAGAATAGTCTGAGCTAGAAAGTGAGTAGGAACGTTAGTATACACGATCAACACTACGCTGTCGAGAAATGGGACGCCTTTTACTGTTTATCCATGATTTATGGTTAGTGCAGTTACCCGTGATACTCAATGCTGTCTGCGTTTGAAGTGAAACTTCAAGTTGTGCCCTCAGTGCGAGTTTGATTACAGCCACATTTTCCATGTTGGTGGGTGGTGGGGGTCACGAAGAAAAGACTGCAGGTCTTTGAACGAATGTGTTTTGGAATACTAATGAATAATTCATAGATAGACAAATGAACAACTTTTTAATAAGACTGAAGAATAAACTAATGCTGGGCTGTAAGGTTGTGGACAGGATAAATTTATAGACATTTCTCTTTTATAATAAATAATATAGAAAAGTAATTGATAGAAGAGTGTGAGAGAAACTCTAACACTTCAGTGCACATGTAAAATTGGTAAAATGTTCTGCATTGAAGAGATTTGTGGAAGCCTGTGATAAATAGAGGACTAAAACTGTTATCGACCAATCTGTGGCTTGAGAAATGAAGAAAACCCAAAAGAAGAAACCTAGGCAGCCACAGTGTATGGAGATCTTCACCGATTAAAAGCAGTAAGTAATGACAACTGTCAAACCTATACTGCATGACATTTGGGAACTGTATAAACTTCAAACCCACTTTCGCACACATTACGCAATATCCTATAAAAGTAATTAAGAAAGTGCCTTTATAAACCAGTTTCAGCAGTTGCGTTTAATTTAGTTATTTGAAGATTCTGTTAATCATATTTATAATGTATCATAATGAGGTAGAACTTTTTAGGTAGCTGACAAATACACAGAATATTTTCTTTAGGATCTGGCCACACATGATTGGGTTACATATTTCTCTCGGAATTCACTTAAATTGATTAACAGCGTCTATCCAGGAACAGATCTGTAGACTAGAAGGAGAGTCAAAAGAATATTTGACCTTTTTTGGCGAACTTTGCTGCCTTCTCTGTAAAACAGACAGAGAGAAACAGCCTAATAGTGAGCGCACAGGGGTCGACGGTTCGAATCCGTGTACAGCGATCAAGATTTAGGATTTCCACAGTTTTCCTAAATCGCTCCAGGCAAATGTCAGGAGGGTTCCTTTGAAAGGACACGACCGATCATCATCCTTACAAACCTTCCACCCTTTCTTCTTTTCTTTAAGAAGATGGTAACGGAGGAAATCTTTGTCGCAATTATTATGTTTGTAGCTGGTACTATTACTTTTAAATTATCGTCAATGATTTTCCTCACAACGTATATTTGTGCAAAGAGCTGATACAGAATTACTTGTTTCTGAATTATTGACTGCCCCAAAATATTGTTCAATATGCCATTAATGATTTGTGGCACTTAATTTACAAAAACCTTCTGTTTCTTCTGTAGTAAAATCGACACTCACTCACAGATTAAATGTTGTTGAACTACCGTAATTCTGTGTCACATCTGTAATATGGGACTTCTGATTCCGGTTCTTATCAATTTAATTTCACTTTTTTCCTTTCTGTCATACTCTGTTATGATTCATGATGTTACATCATGTTTTTCTTCAAAATTAAGGGACATCTGGTGTCTACAATAAATTCAAACAACCGTTGCCCCAGCTTAAAAAAAGTCTCTATTAGAGTCGAAACTTCTCCAGTTAGCTCATAAAAGAAAGAGCTTTATTGTTTGAATCAACAATCTTCTGACTAGTTTGTTGCAGCCCACCACCAGTTCATCTCCTGCGTCAACCTCTTCATCTCTCAGAATAACACTTGCAACCTATGTATCCAATTATTTGCTGGATGTGTTCAAATCTCTGCCTTCGTCTACAGTTTTTACCCTCCGCAGTCTGTTACTGCGGAGATTATTCCCTGATCTCTTCACACATGTCCCATCATCGTCTCCTTTTTCTTCGTCAGTGTTTTCCATAACGAGGTGGAATCCAAAATTTTCTGGACTGGTGCTGCCATCTGGAAAGTAGGAATAGTAGATCTTTGCACCGCTAGGTAGCGAAAGCTGCATATCTGATGAGTGAGTGTGCAGAGTGGCATTCAGCTGGGAGGACGTGCTGCATGTTCACAGTGATTTCCGTAATACTCTGTGTTTAGTGTGTGGCGATTTTACGATGGATCCGTGAACAGAACAGCGCATCTGTATCAAATTCTGTGCGAATCTCGGGAAAAGTGCTACAGAGACCCTTGCAATGATTCAACAAGTGTTTGGGGGGCAGGGTACGAGCGGTATGCATGTGTTTGAGTGGCGTGCTCGGTTCAGGACCGGCTGCACACACGTCGAAGATGATGCTGACACTGGAAGGCCCGTTAGCCTCACAACGCCAGACATTGTTGCCAGACTTCAACAATTGGTTCGTGTGGATCGACGTCGAACAGCTCAAGACCTTGCGGATGAAGTGGGTATTGGTTATGGGACACGTCCACGAATGTTGACTGATGAATTGGGCATGCATCACGTCGCCGCAAAATTTGTGCCAAGGATCTTGACTGCCGATCAGAAGGCAAAGCGTGTTGAAGTGTGCATGGACCTTCATCACACCGCATCTGATGATCCAACCTTCTTGTCACGGCTTATCACTGGCGACGATAGCTGGATTTAAGGTTATGATCCAGAGACAAACTAACAATCATCCAAATGGAAGAGCTCGGGGTCTCCAAGACTCAAAAAAGCGAGACAGGTGAAGAGCATGATCATCGTTTTCTTTGATACCAAGCGGCCGGCCGGTGTAGCCGAGCGGTCCTAAGCGCTTCAGTCTGGATCGCGCCTTGGGCATGGATGTGTGTGATGTTGTTAGGTTAGATAGGTTTAAGTAGTTCTAAGTTCTAGGTTACTGATGACCACAGATGTTAAGTCCCATAGTGCTCAGAGCCATTTGAACCATTTTGTGGCGTTTTGCGACGGCTCCGCTAAAACGTGCGGTGACGATGGCATTAACTTTGGCGTCAAGGAACTGGCTGCTGCATCACGACAACGCGCCCTGTCACACGTCCTTGCTCACCAGGACCTTTTTGGCAAAAAACAACATGGCGATTGTACCCCACGCACTGTATTCGCCAGATTTGACACCTTGCGACTTCGCGCTATTCTCAAAACTGAAACTCAAGTTGAAAGGCCATCGATTCGACACTCTAGAGAGGATTCAAGAAGCATCGCTGGCGGTGATAAACACCCTCAAACAACAGGACTTCCAGAAAACGTTTGACAAGTGGCAGAAGCGCTGGTACCGGCGTGTACGTGCGGATGGGAACTACTTCGAGGGTGATGGTGACCAGTAGTCCAAAGGTAAGGTTTTCAACAGTTGGCAGCACCAGTCCCGAAAATTTTGGATAGCACCTCGTATGCCTTTCCTCGCTGATTTTGTGGAGAACCTCCTCATTCCTTACCTTATTAGTCCATCTAACATTCAACATTCTTCTATAGCACTGCATCTCAAATGTTTAGTTCCTTTTCTGTGCCAGTTTTACTACAATCCAATGCTGTGCTCCAAACATACAGCCTCAGAAATTTCTTCCTCAAATTAGATAGATTCTATCACAACAAAAAGGCTGCTTGTTAGGCATCAGTATCAGGAAGAACTCACAATGGTAAGTAAAGCTGGATTCCATATATTATAACAATCCTGCATTAAAACATTCACTCAAGTCACTGTACTTGTGTAGAGATACAGAAATCCAACGTATTAAATTATGCTCATACGTAAAGTAAGCTACTATCATAAGGCTTCATTAAAGGGTGGAGGGTCAAGTTTATATATATTAGAAAAGGAACACAGGTTAAAACCAGGCGTGACCTTACAACACTTAGTGACGTGAGACAACTTGAAATATCAGGTATTGAAGTAAGAGATATTAGTATTTACAAATAATAATAATAATAATAATCGTTATTTGTGTGCACAGATAGTCGTACTATAGACAAATTTTTCAATAAATTAAATGAAGTTCTGTACAAAGTTTTAATATACAAGAACTAGATAATTTATCTGGAGACGTATACACAAATACCATGGATGAAACTAGTAGCAATCTTATAAACATTCTTCACATTTCTGGCACGCTGTAGTTGGTTAACAGTGCAACAAGAGTAACAAAAGCATCCGTATGAGTAATCTATTGTATTATTACAAATGTAAACAGGAAACACTGCATTGTGCGTGTAAGAGGTACTCGGCTCTCTTATCAGACCTGACAATCAAAGTAAAAGCTGTGGTGGATAAGGTCACCAGGTAGCAGGACTACCAAAGACCTATGCGAAACAAAAATTAAGGATTTCGAGGGTGTGGTTAAACCAAAGCCAGGAGTGTATGCAGAAAACAGTGTACATACAGAATTCTCTAAGTTGTGTAGAATATTTTAACTAAAGTTAAGTATTCTTTCCCTAAATTGTTCACGTCAGTAGCAATGCCAAGTGAAAACAAATAAATAACAGCATGTGTAAGAAAGTTCTCCCAGACCATTGAATATCTCAGGTCCATAAGAAAATCGAGTAGTTAGTGACACAGTTCCTAAGCTGTCATTGAAAATATAAAAAATATTTACTGGAAGATGTTTCCCTCAAAAAGTCAGCAAGTAACAAAACAATACTTAATGGTGAAAGTAAAAGCAAAGGATTCCTGGTAAGTTGTAAAACAAGAAACAGGTGACAGGAAAAGAATCACAAAAAATTACAGATAAAAGAAGGGGAAAGACGTTAAACGAAGCATAGAATCTAGAAAATTTTGTGAATGATTGTTTTCAGGTGTAACAGAGACAGCACAACAAAAATTACTTCAATAAAATATTGTCCCATTAAAAAACTGTGCTGCAAGTATACTGTTGTTTTTCCCACCACAGAGTACGAAGTCAGGAAAAGTGTACAAGGATGTTAGAAATAAGAAGGCAGCAGGCATATATAAAGTGCCAGTGTACATAAAGAATGTATGGACAGAATACAAGCTTCAGTAACTAATGTAACAAATGAAATTTTCAGCCCTGATAACTCTAGTATATGAGTAGTCACTCAACTAAAGAAAGATGATGTAGAATATATGGAAAGGACATTCCAATTACTTTTTGTCACCGCTCTAAAATTAGCGGAATCCGTTATGAAAGACGCTCTAGAGGATTACTTGACAAATTTAACATCCTCAATGAAGCACAGGTCGGTTTCTAGGGTAGTAGAAGTACTGAATCAGTCATAGTACAGTTTACAATGAGGTAGACAAAGATGAATGTGTTGCAGATATATTTTTAAATCTTTGAAGAGCCCTTAATAATTTGGCCATAAGATTCTGCTATAAACTAGAATAAACTGGGAATAAGAGGAATTTCCAAGGACTGATTTCGATCACATGTGAAAAACAGTGTGTAAATGGCGGAGGTAAAACTGCTTCAAATGAAACAAATCTTTAGTGAAACGTTTATCAGATTCCATCGATACTAATATACGAGTCCCTCGGAACAGCACCATTAGACCAACATTGTTTTTGATATATATCAATGACTTTCAAGACAGTGTTAGATAGGGGGAAAAATTCTCTTTGCTGCTGACAGCGACGTTGTAATCACAGAAAAAACACCAAAACTACAAATAGAGAAAGCAATAACTGTATCTTAAGAAGAACAGCATTAATTTCAGCTTAAAAAGCTGGGGATTCTAATTGCGCTAAGTGAGTAGGTGTATCAATTGGTTATGCTCATCAAAAGCAGATAATTCAATTGTAAACACCAACATTTACAATCCTGGTGCAAGAAGCAAACTTATATTTAGTGAAAGCAAATAAACAGAAAATACAAAACAGTAATTTTAATAGGGAATAAAATTGTAGAATGAACTGCCTAAGGACATTAAGGAGACATGTAAATCTAAATATCTAAAGAATCATTTACAGCACAGAACGAAGTCCAATCTTATTTAGATAAGGTACAGTAGAGAATGGTAAAAATTAACGTTGTTTAGTAGCAAAGAACTGTCATCCCACAGTTTTCAGTCATAGTTAAATGGATCTCGCTGTGAAATCCTGTGCCCAAGATCTGTGATAGATAATTCTAACCTCTTTCCATTTTTTGAGCTCAACATCTCAGTAGTTGTAATGATGTACCGACTCACCTTTTTCGGATGCATCAAGGAAACAACCCGAAGAAATCGATAAAATGGCAAAGGTATCGTAAAGATCTTATATATTTCTCCTCGTTGCAACATGGAATGTTTATATCTAGAACAAATATCATCTTACTTGAACAATAGAATTCGATGACTCAAACGGCTTACGATTAATTAAGTCACTATGAAGGTTATTTACATGATGTGAGAGAAATATAGAATATTATTCTTTACTTCTGTCGATATGTTGCAAATTAATCTGGTAACATACATTTCTGAATGGATTAGTTCATACATATAAATAAAGGAAGAAGAATTTCTTTACCTTTTTGGTTTTCTATTGCTTCGAGCACATAAGTTAACAAAACTCCAAACACACACTATGTATTACAGTTTGAAATATATTTGACTTTAGTAGCTTTTTCCCAATAATATTAAAATGCTTTCGCCTCTTACAATGACGGTTAATTTTATGTGGCGGCGGAGCTCATTACAAAAACATGTAATTAACCTAGCTAATGAATGAAAACTGAATGCAAACTGATCTTCGTCTCCGTAAGGAGGAAGACAGTTGAATATCTAAACAACAAGAACACACCGTTGCCTCACTGCAAGTCGTAGGAGATCATATCTCTACATTATATGGGAAAAGCTTGAAATTTACTGTGCTGGAGGCTTAAAAATGAAACTGGGATACCGCATTGCTCCCAACATAGGTTGAAATTATACATTTCGGATCATTTCAGCCTACTTTCAAATTATAGAATTAGAGCTATTCTCTTATCCTTTTTTCTCAGGCTCGATCGTAGTGCTCTCAGATATTGCCGTAATTTCATCTCTGCATTTGATTGATGTCGACAGTGTCGAGTTTGTAGTTATTTGCATTTCTTTACCTTCAACATCCTTTTTTAATTAGGCCTATTTGCCTTAGGGAGCTCCAATTTTGTTTTAAACGAAATAGCTGTTTCTTTGCGTTCGGATTAATCTGGCACTGCGTGCTAAAAAGAAGACAGTACGGTGCCTGTCTTTAAGAACAATAACTTGAAATGAGGTAGACTCAAAATTAATTAATTTAGACTCACAAATGGCCGACTTCTACACATCCATCACCGACTACGTAAACAGGCTAAAGTATTGTGACAATGGAAGTACCCAGAGACAAGCGGTAATAAAGCAGCCGAAGCAACCACAGCTTGCACTGTTCGGTATTAGGGAAAAAAAAGAAAAACAATATATCTGCTGACAACGCGACTTCTGAAATTAAGTACGAGGGACTCAAGCAAATTTCGGCGTTAGCATTTAGAAATTTTTAATATATTCGCGTGTTACAAATCTGCAGTATCTTAATGTATTGTATTTGGTTGTATAAATTTTATTTTGAAAGAGTCATAACTATTTTGGCAGTTGTAAGAGCTGAGGGAGTAATGTCATCTTGCCTCAGGACGGGGCAAGATGACTTGAACCACGGGACATGATGACAGTACTGATAAAAGTAGAATAAACATTTAATCTTATAATGTATAAGGCAGAACACTGATTAACTCTACTCTGATGTGTTCCTTATTGAATAGAAGAGATTACTGCGTTGAAAATTAGCTCTAGATGAAAGTTTTTATCATAAAAAAACCGGACAACTGGGAGTAGGAATCGCGATATGACTTTACGTACAAACTTAATTATGTTTGTAGATAATAATTATAGTCATAATTTCGTGCGCCTCAATGACCTGGTGCAAGGCTTTCTATTGGGCGCCACTTCACCGACTTGCGTGTTTCAAATCTAGCATAGTTATCCAACAGGGGAAAGGGGACCTACAGATTCACGTGGAATCCGAAACATGAATTGTTTTTGGCGACTCATCACATTGTTGAGTGGCGAAGGCTACATTAAAATGAAGACTGAAAAATCCGTGGTCCGACCGAGATTCGAAACAGTGACGTTTCGGTTTCCAGGTACGGGCTTTATTGATATACTTCCCAGCCATCTATAAGTTTTTATAATGGGACTAAGTAGAATAAAATATTTAGTGACAGTGAAACACATTGTCTGTTTAGCCGTCTATAATAAAAAATGATCAAATGTCTGACCAGTTTTTCCACAAGAGTTTGTTTTAAAGTCTTGAATATTAATAACACATCAAGCAGTGAGCGCATAAAGTGTATATGGTAGTTGTTTTACGCACACTGACGATAGCGGTTTCACTGTGCAAATTTTTAGTGTCTCGCCGTTGACACGTTAGGGGCACCCGATTGAGTATGCTACTTGCATGTTAGAAGTATGAACTTTCACTACGTGGTTAGTCATCTTATCCCGCTCGTTACCTTCATTTGATCACGAGAAAAGCGAAATCTATTTGTGTCAGACGAATTTTATTTCGTTTAGAAAGAAAAAAAATGCATCAGGTGTCCTAGTATTTTGTTAGATCGCAGTATTACAGTGTATTTCTTTCCAGTTTAATATGTCAGATGTCCTCAACAAATAACAACTACAATAAAACGAAAAAAATTTGCTTTCCTGTGATTATTCTCACTATTTTGTATGACTGTATTTTACTGTTACGTACACGTTGATGTCTTCAGGTATACGAGGTTTCTTCGACAATTTATTGATACTATATTTGCAATTTTAAATGGGAAACCTCTGTCGGAGATAAAGAGAAACTTATTTGGAATGAACTGCATTTAGACTTTCCGTCTCTTCTTTTGTATACTTCATTTCGGCTGATATTCTGAAGGTCTCTTCTGAAGCTGTTTATTGTGACATAATTGAATGTTTTGTGTTTCTAGTTTAGACTGCACTTTTGAACTATCACATCGCCTATTGTGTGTAGCTGACCTTCAGTATCTGAGACTGCTTTTTAAAGTAAACAAACGTAAACTTAGTACTCACATACAAAAATGTGACTTACAAGATTCATCTACCCTGCACGCTTCTTTCCCAGGTATATTGCCGTCGTTACATTGAAAATATTAAGCAGTTTTCCTGTATGTTATTTCTGTCCAGACTCCTTAAACGTTGACAACGAAAACGCCACTCTATGTTGAACACTATCACATTAACTTTTAATCTCTTTAAAACTCCTGAAAATATTCCATAGGGAATGTGCGAAGTGTAATAACTGTAGGTGTGTTGCTAGCTAGTGTCCTTTCTCAATCGGATCGTGTGTATAAATTTGAATATGGTTATTTTGTATATAAAAAGTAATGAGTGTTCTTTCCTCAGCCAATATATTTTTATACAAATAGCCGATTTAGATATCTTTATGTTCCATTATGAAATGTTTCGATTGCCAAAAATTAATACAAGCTCTTGTGCTTGCATCTCTTTCCTTTCGTGAAGTGTCTGACTGACCCATTAAAACGGTTACATTTTTTTCACAGACATAAAAATGGTTAAAATTGTTTTTAGGTTCTGATCAAAGAGATTTTTATGTATACGGCGACAGCCTGCTAAAGTATTTATTGTGCTGCTACCTGTTTTGACCGTAAGTCATCATCTTGCAGACTTTAGAAAGTCTCCGGATGAGACGTATGGTCGAAACAGATAGCACCACAATACATATTTTAGCAGGTTGTCGTCTTATACATGTAAGTGTCTTTGAAAGCTGTTTAATACCCCATTGTGCTTTTGCAGTAGTAAGATGCTAATTTATAGTTTTAAAAAGCTTACTTTCATATTAATTTTTTAATAACCTGCACCAGCCGTAGAATGTTGACAGTATTCAATTTCCTTACTAATTTAAACAAACAATAAAACTGATTTTCTGCACCATATATCTGGTGTACCTGGACTGGAGATCGAACTTCCATTTCTATGTAGGTACGAGAATTTAGAGACGATATGACATCATGAGTGTTTGCTCGAGTACCATAAAGTATGCGCTCTTATAGGCTAGCGATATTAGCATGCATACCAAATGAAGGAACAAGTGTGGGAGTTTACAAATTAAATCAATCGAGCTCTGATACTTGAGAAGCGTGTTACGGAAAGAGAAGACATGGGCTAGCTGAATAAAGCCAATTTATACAAATTGAATGTGATATGTACAATTCCACTTGTTGTCAAAGTTTCATCAGAGAATATACCTGGTAAACGTGGCACTGAAATCGAAGCTCTTCTTTCATTTCACATATCAAAGACATTCAAGGTGTTTCTTAAAGATTTATCTGATTTCTAAGACTATATCCTATGCAATTTTCACTGACGAATTAGAATATAAAGTTTTCATTTTTCAATGGATTTCAGATTTCATTTATATTTCACAGAAGTTTAATGTGTCATCCAGGTGACTTAAGGTACATATATAGATGACAGTCAACATCGTTGCATATATTACCAAGTATGTCCGAAATACTGCATTCACATTTGCTGCCACGCAGCGTCGCAGTTGACATAAACTGAATTTCACGGCACTTTTTTCCCCCTCCCATCCTGTCTGTCGTGAGAGTAATGCTATGGTGCTGTCAATTATCGGATATTTTATTACAGAGATTCGAGTTTAATTAGAAGGGAATGAATACGCCTATTGCAAAATGAGTTATACTTGTTGTAACAAGTGACAGTTGAACTGCACGTGCTGGATTCAGCGTGTACACACACATATCCTGTAAAAGAGAGTGGTGTGGTACCAGCTGTCCATCACAATGGAAGCAGACAGATGGATATTAACAACAAAAGTCACCCATACAGTTGCAAACCAACACCCAGCACTATACTTTGAAATAGCTATGTAACTTCCTGTACATCGTCTGAAGCTGAGCCTGAAAAACGCTTCATGGAAGAAATAACTGCTTCAGAAAATGGACTGGTTGCAGTTTTTCTGTATTTTCTAATCTTGTTGTAATGCCAGGAGTGCTGAAAATACTGTTAGTGTCTCACGACTAACTAAAGAGACAATCATAAGCGCGAAATAATGAGCTGTGAATATCAACAGGAAAACGGCCTACAATACTGAGGACTGACCGTTCTCGACACAAAATTTAAAATGGTACGTATCTCAAGAAGTATTTTCTTTCCGAACACACACGTTTACAGGAGGTGTTTTTTTACACGTGTCGCTCTGTGTGTTCCAAAATTTCTCGAAATTTGTCTCAATCACTTGCTCTGGAACTTAAAGGTGCATCCTTCTCTGAAGTCTTCGAGTAGATTTAGGTGACAAGTAACTGTGGAACTTCATATTTTTTGCAAGGAAACTATATTAATTACTACAAACAATTTTCATAAAAGTACTTGAATAGTTAGTGTATGATATTTGTATGAGAGAACGCAAATGTAGGACTGGGAATACGAAAAAAAAACTGGGCACTTCATTTAGCACGGAAACGTACTTACTATATCATGCTGGACCACAAACGACAAATCATCACTGAAACCATCCACATCTAAAAACTTTAAATGAGAAACTGTGGGTCAGAACTTGAAATGAAACTCAGACTGACATTGTGATTAAATGTTGTTTTCAAACTAAACGCATTAAAATTTATTTTGAAGTGTGCGGAACATAACAAAGAATATCACAACATTCAGCTCTTTAAGAAGCTAGTATATCTCTCCAGAAATCCATCCGTTCCTTGAGGACGTCCTGACGTGTTGTAAACTCCAGTTGCATATCAAGATAGTTGGAAGTATTCGCCGTCAGCCTTTCCCAAACCACTGGACTTCCGGATGGCGCCGGATCACTGGAATACGAAAAACAGCTTGGTCAGTTTATTGTACAGACTTTTGCACTTGGTAGCTGCTGGTTTGCGTGCAATACAATAGAAGCACGTATGTGGAACAGACTTTGACACCAAAGAACCTCCCTTAAAGGCGATGTATGATTAAGCCATGACTTGCGGGTTTCTGCTTACCAGATATTAGTTATTGGAAATAAGTACTCAGTACAGTAGCACTTGGTAGTTACACGATGCCCTTCTTTAAACAGACTCAAGCTGTGCAAAACCGTCTTGAGAAAACGTTTGTGTATGTCGATAAAAGTTCGACAACACTGCGTTCGTCTAGCAGATGAATATATTCAGCAACAAACACTTCAGCGCTAGAGATTATCAGCATGATCCCCGACATTAATATCATAGGGCACTTTTGGAATGAACCCATGAGACATGTTGTTCTCACAGTCGTTCTCCAAACGCCCTTGCCAGAGAGCAGTTTTGTATGACGTTGCTCATTCACATCTCAAGGAAGTTGCTGGTACCATCATTGCTGTATTGGTACTCCCGTTAATCACACAACATATTAGAACTATTTGGGCTGTAGTAGACTGGTATGCTCTTTTTATACTTTTTAAAGCTTTTATGTATGTACATGTGGTCTTTGACTGAACTGGGCTCTGATACTGGGTTCATAATGTGTCTTGACATAGTACATCTATATCGCATCGATAAATAAATCTTAGATTTGTCATTATTATTCACAGTTGTTCCTTTTTTCATATAAAGCTGTACCGGTACCACATTGTTTGAAAGAAATCAACAAATACAGTCTCACTATGCATCAACTGGACGTATCTGGAGTTCCTATGAGGAAATCATTCCACTCTGCAGAGTATACTTGTAGGTTTCACTCAATCACAACGCTCTCAAGTTTACACTTTTAATTTATGAAGCAATTGGTAATGACCACTTACTGAAATCAGCTAATAGTGTAGGATAAAATATTGGTAATGGGAGTCATTGATTTTTAACGTTCTGAGTAGTCCAATATGGTGAAAAGGCTATAATCATAAAAAATGCAAAGCTTCATTGCTTGTAGAACTGCCTCTAGTTAAATGTCGACGTCTGATTGCCAAATCTTAATGCTTATAATACATCCAGATTGTAAGCTTTCCATTTTCAGATACAGTAAATCAGAATATTAGTTCCAAAAATGTAGATTATTCTACTGTGTGCATACGGGGCCATATCAACTCTTTCGATAATTTCTTTCTGCATCAATCGAGTCGTCGTCTTCAGCTGCCCCAAGTAAAAAACATACAGCAACAATAGTACAGCTTCATCGTCCACCTGAAGTATTTTATTTTCCATGTTTTGGTCATAGATAATTTTAGTATTACTGAACAGATTTTTAGGTCAACACTCAAAGATGCCCTTCTAGTGTTTCGCATTGGTTATGGAATTTTATTTGCACGAAAAGCAAACATCAAAATGTTGTCACCTAAGCAAAGGTGGTATACATGTGTTTCAGTAGCACAGTTTACGCAGTTCAAAGACCTGAAAACTTCCACTTGGACTGATAAGAATGATTTGGGTCATAAAATTATGTTATTCCCTATCCTGGTTCCTTATCTATTTCTGAATGGAAGCATTTTACTGACGCATAAATTCTTCAGTGTACAAATATTTCTCAAGGGCATTGTCCTTTATGGAGAGATGGTTGATAGGTACAAAAGTTTTTGCCTCGAGAAGTACCATAATTACACCATTTTCCCAGTTTTCTAGAACTGTATTCCTTCAGTAATTCAACAAATTCTTCACGTATTATTTAACTTTCAACATTTCTATTGCAACACCAGCATCTAATCATCACATCGTTATTTTCGTTATTGCTCTTGTTTCAGATTCATATCTTAAACAACACAATGTTGCTAGCTACGTCATCTTAAGAAATGGAGTGTGACGTTTAGCTAGCACTAGTTTCTGCTTGTTTTCTCCATACCATTTCACTATTTTCAATTGTTTCTTTTATGCAAATTGACGTGGTTTTCTCACATACTCTCGAATTTATTTACGCGTAATTTAGATTAGCCCAACACATTCTGTAACATTCGCTCTATCATTTCTTGGAAATATTGCCTCTTTCACTGCTGCCTTGTTCCACTTGCGATTTTATTTTTTTTAACTTTCTTCATATCTGAAATATCTTTCTTGTTTGCATAAGAATCTTTGTTAAATAATATCCTCATTCAGCTATGTATACTACATCCACTTTGAAGGTTCATGTAATAAAACTCCCTTTTTATATAAATTATCATAGTATACATTTCTGATTTGCTGCTTGATGAGTGTTCGTTAGAAGATTTTTTATTCATTTTTGCTCAAGTTCTTATGTGACTAAGATCACTTAAAATTGTAAAATAGTTTAGGGTCATCACATACTATACAATTTTGTTGTTGTTTGCTACAATATAATCAGTTTTATTTTAATGCCATTTGATTCTTATCATGGCCATTTACTACTTGTTTCGTTGTGGAAGAATGTATTAACGGGAAATAAGCAGACTTTTGTAATACTTATGGTCGTCATTTGTAACATATCCAAAGTTCCCCACTGAAGAGTCCTTATTTCGTGTCCTAATTTCTCATTAAAATCTCATTTTTATTCATAATGAAATTTACTATTCTGTCTTCTACATCCTGATAAGAAATAGGTGAATTGCAGCGGTAATCAACGATACCATCTGAATGTGTCGAACATCCGCTTCGAGCAAATGTTATGCCACTTATACGATGTTATCTTGCAGTAAAACCGGTAAGTATACTTCCAGAATGCGAGAATCTCGGTAATGATTTCAATAAAATCTCTATTGTTTACTTTAAAACTTATCTCGTTATTCTTCCAGAAATCCGTTCAATATCTGTAACTTTTTTTGTAGTTTGAGTTGTAAATCTAGCACGCACCGTTATTTCCTCCCTACTGTGTCCCTCTGTAATGAAACATGTTCTAATTTTAATTTTGGTCTGTATTTTTAGTAGGATTTTTGATCACTCCACTACATACCATTGCCATTCGATTTTAATTATTCCTCTTCCAACGCTATTAACACATGTTTAAATCTCGCAGCCATGCAAATTATTGTCCCTAAATAAAATGTGATTGCAAAACTGTTATTTCTAAGGTACATGTTTTAATAGTGTTGGCTGCAGACGTAACGGATTGTGCACATGATGACGACGCAGGAACTTACCATGGCCTCCGATGACCTAACCTAAACTCCACGAGCCTGCCAGGACGCGCAGTGTTTTGTACTGACTCATAATAGACGTCGACAGAACTGTGCTCATTGCAGTTTCAACCCAGACTGCGAGCTTCTAAATTACAAACCCCTTGATCAAAGTGCCGAATTCGCATCGCAATCAGTTTTTATGTCATTAATGATACGTTTAGATCAGATATGAACATTTATCTGCAGTTCGGTAAAGAATAAACTCTTATTCTTTTCCACCCCATTACTCAGCCGTCCTCACAGCTTCAATTCGAACCATATCTCGTCTCCTATCTTCCAAACTTCACAGAAGCTCTTCTGCAGACCTTGAAGAACTAACGCTCTTGGAAGAAAGGGTATTGCTGAGACATGGCGTAGCCACAGCCTGGGGAATGTTTCCACAGTCAAATTTTCGCTCTGCAGCGGAATGCTTTGCCATTCATGGGCATGTGATGTACCATCTGAGCTACTCAGGGACGGCTCACGACCCTTCTCACAGCTTCAATTCCGCCAGTACTTCGTCTCCTACCTTCCAAACTTCACAGAAGCCCTCCTGCAGACCTTGTAGAAATAGCCCTCCTGGAAAGAAGGATATTGCGGAGACATGGCTTAGCCACAGCCTGGGGGATGTTTCCAGAATGAGAAAGACATAGATTCCGAGTTCGAGTCTCGGTCCGGCACATAGTTTTAATCTGCCAGGAAGTTTCACATTAGTGCACACTCCGCTGCAGTGTGAAAATTTCATTTTGGATAGTAACTGTGGTCTACAAGTTTCGGTCAATTAGATTTGTTTGCAGATCGCACTCTAATAGTCTGCAATCTCTCACTTCCTGAAAAAGGGGAAAATTGAAAAACGTATCATTAGCGGAAGCTTCCTGTCCACATTCACTGATTGTTGTGTTACTACATGCCACTCGATCCAAATGTTTGGGATATGGATCGTGACCTGTCAATAGGTGCACCATACCTCGAGTAAGAGCAGTGTTGCGCAGTTTGGGGCTGTTCTCGATGATTGGAAATATGCCGTACTTCTAGTGTTCCAGTCAGACTGCCATTCATCTAACCTGCAGGCATGTAAACGTCTTTTATTAGTAATATAAGTGATGTGACCTCGTACGCACGATCACATTGCCCACGCCCCAACCAATTCAGCACTGCCCTGTAACGTACAACAATATCCATCGGACATATACCGCGAATCACCAGCAAGTCCTCGACCAGTATAGAGCGCAAGACGCCGGTGAGCCTCAGAAGTACGCTCCAGTGAATTGAGGGCAGTATTGTTTCACAGCTTCCTTGTCGAAGGCGATGCATCTAGACTCTGGAAGCCCGCAACGGTGTAGGAGATAGCTTCATGATATAACCGCACCACAAGCAACGTCAATTTATAATCAGCAGTGTCAGTACGGGCAGTCGTATTCATAATATTAGCCGATTTCTGAGTACCAGCTTTTATATTTCCTAGGAGTTTCTTTTCTCGTCTAGAAGAACACTTAAATACCCACAAATAGTGCTGCGTTTTGCAGAGTTTTCGTGAAGCCTCAAAAAAGGATTTCTGGCAAGAGAAAGTCTTCCCTTCAGACGTATGTGTGTGGTTTTATGAATACCAATAATCAGTTTATTGTCCTTGCACCATTGCAGCAGCTGAGCGAGCACATCATTCGTCTTTGCATCAAGTCCCGCCTGGAGTCTGCAGACACAACTACGACAATGTCATCTGCGTGTGCAACAACACGTTCAGTAGCGTCTGCACGTCTAACAGATATAGTAAGGTTCAATACTAGATCCCAAAACAACGGACCACTTATGAATCCTTGAGGACAGCTCTTGGAAATCTTTCTGTTTATAGTGCTCTGCCCCGCAAGTCACTGGATGTGACGTCCACTAAAATAATCTACAAAGCTCTTCTATAGACGTTAGTGTAACGGGTGAACGGATTCCCATCGCCATTTTCTGCCGAATTGGGTGAAAAGTTATGGTGTACGTGTCTTCATCACCAGATTACACGTCGATGTTCTGGGTTAAGTTCCAAAATTCACTGGAGTGTCTTATGGAGAGAAGGCATGAGGGATTTGATGGTGATCTGCTTTCGATAACCCCTCCAATGAAAGTGTTACTTTCGGCGACCCTTCCGGTGCTGTCCGAGACGATTAAGTTATGTGCCGACATGACTTTTCAATCTCTCCCTTCTTTTTCAGGACAACCAACAACGCAAACATCATACCATACAGCCGACCGCTGTGACAGAGCGATTATAGGCGTTTCAGTCTGGTACCGCCCTGCTGCTACGGTAGTAGGTTCGAATCCTGCTTCCGGCATGGACGTGTGTGATGTCCTTAGGTTAGTTAAGTATAAGTAGCTCTTCTAGGGGACTGATGACCTCGGATGTTAAGTCCCCTAGTGCTTAGAGCCATTTGAACATTACCATACACACACTCATACCAAACGCAAATCTGGACCATTACCTTCAAAATATCTTACACGGAAGCCTTCCAAGTAGTCAAATTAGGAAAAAACATAGGCTTGGACTAGGCCCTGAGATACAAGGATAAATAAAATTACCTGTTTGTATGTCAGCTCATCTCTCTAGAATGTGTCATACATATAACTGAGATCAACAGATAGAACCAAATATTTCAAATCAATAAAAGTTGTTAGTGAAGGCATTTGTTCAAAACATGGCTGCCAGAATGTCTTCTAAACTATCTGATCATTTCACTTGTTACTACAACATACGTTTCGTTTCCAGTGATTAAGTATCATTTTTGTTGATTATTATGCGGTTACTGGTATACAATTTATGATATATTCGCGTTAATATTTTAAATACCACTAGTTAACAACTCATTATCGATTTAGGAAGCTATTGCTCAGCAAAATTAAATAAGTAAAATTCTTATTGTCATGCCTTACCCGTATTTGGGGAAATTGGTCCACAGAGTTGTCAACAGGTCTGCCACCTGCCCATCGTTGGAATTGGGATCCGTGTCTGGTCCCGATGAGTTGCTCGGAAACAGATACGGAGTTTCCCCTGCATGATTCATACCTGCAAAACATTTGTACAACAAACATAATTGGGAATATAATAGGCAGGTTTTCGCGGCCAGAGCCAGTTGACATGAAAGTTTTCTGGTGTTGCAGTAGGGAGCATGTGCATGACAGTGTGGAGAATGCTTGTGGTTTTACCGTACAAATATCAATTCTTCATTTGTATGTATTGTATTGTATGTTAACCGGAGACCTAGAAACGACGGAGAGGCTCCATCCCCGCCGCAGCTGCAGTGGTCCACAACCCTACGACGACTACCGCAGTCCACTTCACCCCTCTGCCGCCCCACACCAAACCCAGGGTTATTGTGCGGTTCGGACCCCCCCCCAGGGAACGTCTCACACCAGACGAGTGTAATCCCTATGTTTCGTGGTAGAGTAATGGTGGTGTACGCGTACATGGAGAACTTGTTTGTGCAGCAATAGCCGACATAGTGTAACTGAGGCGTAATAAGGGGAACCAGCCCACATTCGCTGAGGCAGGTGGAAAAGCGCCTAAAAACCATCCATAGACTAGCCGATTCACCGGACCCTGACACAAATCCGCTGGGCGGATTCGTGCCAGGTCCCAGGAGCTCCTTCCCGCCCAGAAAGCTGTGTGTTAGACCGCACGGCCAACCGGGTGGCCATTCTTCATTTACTAATGAACATTACACTTCATTGTAAGAGGAATATCACTACAGCTGGCCACAATACAGTTCAACCTCCAGGTATGTTTTGAGAGCAGATGATCTGGACATGTGTCCATCGAAGACAGTAAATTTGAAAGACTGGATGTCATGAACTGATATACACTCCTGGAAATTGAAATAAGAACACCGTGAATTCATTGTCCCAGGAAGGGGAAACTTTATTGACACATTCCTGGGGCCAGATACATCACATGATCACACTGACAGAACCACAGGCACATAGACACAGGCAACAGAGCATGCACAATGTCGGCACTAGTACAGTGTATATCCACCTTTCGCAGCAATGCAGGCTGCTATTCTCCCATGGAGACGATCGTAGGGGTGCTGGATGTAGTCCTGTGGAACGGCTTGCCATGCCATTTCCACCTGGCGCCTCAGTTGGACCAGCGTTCGTGCTGGACGTGCAGACCGCGTGAGACGACGCTTCATCCAGTCCCAAACATGCTCAATGGGGGACAGATCCGGAGATCTTGCTGGCCAGGGTAGTTGACTTACACCTTCTAGAGCACGTTGGGTGGCACGGGATACATGCGGACGTGCATTGTCCTGTTGGAACAGCAAGTTCCCTTACCGGTCTAGGAATGGTAGAACGATGGGTTCGATGACGGTTTGGATGTACCGTGCACTATTCAGTGTCCTCTCGACGATCACCAGTGGTGTACGGCCAGTGTAGGAGATCGCTCCCCACACCATGATGCCGGGTGTTGGCCCTGTGTGCCTCGGTCGTATGCAGTCCTGATTGTGGCGCTCACCTGCACGGCGCCAAACACGAATACGACCATCATTGGCACCAAGGCAGAAGCGACTCTCATCAATGAAGACGACACGTCTCCATTCGTCCCTCCATTCACGCCTGTCGCGACACCACTGGAGGCGGGCTGCACGATGTTGGGGCGTGAGCGGAAGACGGCCTAACAGTGTGCGGGACCGTAGCCCAGCTTCGTGGAGACGGTTGCGAATGGTCCTCGCCGATACCCCAGGAGCAACAGTGTCCCTAATTTGCTGGGAAGTGGCGGTGCGGTCCCCTACGGCACTGCGTAGGATCCTACGGTCTTGGCGTGCATCCGTGCGTCGCTGCGGTCCGGTCCCAGGTCGACGGGCACGTGCACCTTCCGCCGACCACTGGCGACAACATCGATGTACTGTGGAGACCTCACGCCCCACGTGTTGAGCAATTCGGCGGTACGTCCACCCGGCCTCCCGCATGCCCACTATACGCCCTCGCTCAAAGTCCGTCAACTGCACATACGGTTCACGTCCACGCTGTCGCGGCATGCTACCAGTGTTAAAGACTGCGATGGAGCTCCGTATGCCACGGCAAACTGGCTGACACTGACGGCGGCGGTGCACAAATGCTGCGCAGCTAGCGCCATTCGACGGCCAACACCGCGGTTCCTGGTGTGTCCGCTGTGCCGTGCGTGTGATCATTGCTTGTACAGCCCTCTCGCAGTGTCCGGAGCAAGTATGGTGGGTCTGACACACCGGTGTCAATGTGTTCTTTTTTCCATTTCCAGGAGTGTATATACATATATATATATATATGTATATATATATATATATATATATATATATATATAATTACTTTTGAACACTATTAAGGTAAATACATTGTTTGTTCTCTGTCAAAATCTTTCATTTGCTAACTATGCGTATCAGTAGTTAGTGCCTTCAGTAGTTAGAATCTTTTATTTAGCTGGCAGTTTTGGCGCTCGCCGTATTGCATAGTTTGTGTAACGAAGATTTTTGTGAGGTAAGTGATTCGTGAAAGGTATAGGTTAATGTTAGTCAGGTCCATTCTTTTGTAAGGATTATTGAAAGTCAGATTGTGTTGTGCTAAAAATATTGTGTGTCAGTTTAGTGATGATCAGAATAAGTAAAGAGAGAAATGTCTCAGTACATTCAGTTTTGCTCAGCTGTTTGAAAATCAAATAAAGTAAGGGGTTTATCAGCACAGTAATGCACTGATTTTTCTAAGGGGACGTTTCACAGACTGCACACGGCACAGTCAGTGATTTTCATACAGAGTGCTACATGATGTTACCAACATAAAAACCTAAACAACCTACTACATAGTCCACATGCTCCCCACAAAAAAATTTTCGAATTGTTTTGGGCAGTGCCCAATACAGATTTGAGGAAATTTTTCATAATTACAATAACAAAGAAATCAAATGCACACACTTATTGATAAAATGTTGGTCAAAAGCTAAAATTTTCTCACAGTCAATAAAGACAGTCCTATCCTGGCAGGGTCGCCATATGTAACGTCCCCTGTCCCCTTCGAAAAATTAGTGAATTACTGTGCTGATAAACCCCTTAAGTTATTTGATTTTCAAACAGCTGAGCAAAACTGAACATACTCAGACATTTCTTTGTTTGCTTATTCTGATCATCACTAAACTGACACGCAATATTTTTAGCGCAACGCAATCTGACTTTCAATAATCCCTACAAAAGAATGGACCTGACTAACATTAACCTATACCTTTCACGAATCACTTACCTCACAAAAATCTTTGTTACTCGAACTACTGCAATACAGCGAGCGCCAATACTGCCAGCTAAATAAAAGATTCTAACTACTGAAGGCACTAACTACTGATACGCATAGTTAGCAAATGAAAGATTTTGACAGAGAACAAACAATGTATTTACCTTAATAGTGTTCAAAAGTCATTATATATATATATATATATATATATATATATATATATATATATATATATATATATATATATATATCAGTTCATGACATCCAGTCTTTCAAATTTACTGTCTTCGATGGACATACGTTCAGATCATCCGCTCTCAAAATTCCGGCATTTCTCTCCCCACATCCGCCACTGCTGGAGGCTGACCTCCAACTGCACAACACTACGTGCTGTTAACAGCCAACTGCCCAGCACTACAATAGCAAATTCCAACAATGCAAACCAGCCACAGACTGCACACAGCAGAGTCAGTTATTTTCATACACAGCTTACATGACGTTACCAACATAAAAACCTAAACAGCCTACTTACAGATTTTCATTGTGTTTTGGAAGGAATCGAAATCTTTATACGCTCACATGCAGACCCTGATAAAATATTAAACGAACAAACGGACCTAAAACATAAAAATTTTCTAGATAACTTTACTGAAATCTTACAGCTCGATTCGGGTTAGTTGTAATAAACACACTACAAAAATGTAACAAAGATTGTAATACCATGCCATAGATAATTACAAATGAATAAACAAATTGTAATCATACAGCATCGCTGGATTAGTTGCAGATCACAATAGTTTATACAAAAGGTAAAAGACCTAGCTTAGATCTGCGAACATCAGAAATTAACAGACATTAAGACAGATATTTTAAAACTTGACTGTAGTTGGAAACGACTTACGCAACAGTAAGATTATAAGACAACGACTGCGCCACGTTGCAATATAGAAGCAAGTCGGAGAATGCTCAGGAAGCAAAGGCAGTTGCACACGCGGTACAAGAAAGATCGGGAGAATGAGGACAGGCAAAAGTTAGTAGAGATTCGTGCTGCTGTAAAAAGAGCGATGCGCAGAGCATACAACCACTACCACCGTCATACCTTAGCAAAAGATCTTGCTGAAAACCCAAGGAAATTCTGGTCTTACGTAAAATCGGTAGCGAGTCGAAGGCTTCCATCCAGCCACTCCCTGATCAGTCTGGCCTGGCAACGGAAGACAGCTAAACGAAAGCTGAAATTTTAAATTTAGCATTTGAGAAATCTCTCACGCAGGAGGATAGTACAAATATACCGCCGTTCGAGTCTCGTACAGATTCCCGTACGGAGGACATAGTGATAGAGATCCCTGGGGTTGTGAAGCAGCTGAATGGGTTGAAAATAAATAAATCGCCAGGTCCTGATGGGATTCCAATTCGGTTTTACAGAGAGTACTCTACTGCATTGGCTCCTTACTTAGCCTGAATTTATCGCGAATCTCTTGCCCAACGTAAAGTCCCGAGCGACTGGAAAAAAGCGCAGGTGACGCCTGTATATAAGATGGGTAGAGGACGGATCCTCAAAATTACAGACCAATATCCTTAGCATCGGTTTGTTGCAGGATTCTCGAACATATTCTCAGTTCGAATATAATGAATTTCCTTGAGACAGACAAGTTGCTGTCCATGCATCAGCACGGCTTTAGAAAGCATCGCTCCTGCGAAACGCAACTCGCCCTTTTTTCACATGATATCTTGCGAACCATGGATGAAGGGTATCAGATGGATGCCATATTCAATGACTTCCGGAAAGAGTTTGACTCGGTGCCCCGCTGCAGACTCCTAACTAAGGTACGAGCATATGGGATTAGTTCCCAATTATGTGAGTGGCTCGAAGACTTCTTAAGTAATAGAACCCAGTACGTTGTCCTCGATGGTGAGTGTTCATCGGAGGTGAGGGTATCATCTGGAGCGCCCCACGGAAGTGTGGCAGGTCCGCTGTTGGTTTTCTATCTACATAAATGATCTTTTGGATAGGGTGGATAGCAATGTGCTGCTGTTTGCTGGTGGTGTACGGGAAGGTGTCGTCGTTGAGTGACTGTAGGAGGATACAAGATGACTTGAACAAAATTTGTGATTGGTGTAAAGAATGGCAGCTAACTCTAAATACAGACAAATGTAAAATAATGCAGATGAATAGGAAAAAGAACCCTGTAATGTTTGAATACTCAATTAGTAGTGTAGCGCTTGACACAGTCACGTCGATTAAATATTTGGGCATAACATTGCAGAGCGATATGAAGTGGGACAAGCATGTAATGGCAGTTGTGGGGAAGGCGTATAGTCGTCTTCGGTTCATTGGTAGAATTTTGGGAAGATGTGGTTCATCTGTAAAGGAGACCGCTTATAAAACACTAATACGACCTATTCTTGAGTACTGCTCGAGCGTTTGGGATCCCTATCAGGTCGGATTGAGGGAGGACATAGAAGCAATTCAGAGGCGGGCTGCTAGATTTGTTACTGGTAGGTTTGATGGTTTGATCATCACGCGAGTGTTACGGAAATGCTTCAGGAACTCGAGCGGAAGTCTCTAGAGGAAAGGAGGCGTTCTTTTCGTGAATCGCTACTGAGGAAATTTAGAGAGCCAGCATTTGAGGCTGACTGCAGTACAGTTTTACTGCCGCCAACTTACATTTCGCGGAAAGGCCACAAAGATAAGATAAGAGAGATTAGGGCTCGTACAGAGGCATATAGGCAGTCATTTTTCCCTCGTTCTGTTTGGGAGTGGAACAGGGAGAGAAGATGCTAGTTGTGGTACGAGGTACCCTCCGCCACGGTCCGTATGGTGGATTGCGGAGTATGTATGTAGATGTAGATACTAGCACACAGCAAAACAAAATTGTTATTAGTTATAATGTTACAATTTTAACAAAGCGTATTTAGTTGCAGATAACCTGAAGATGAAGATTTTGCCAAAATAGATCTATTGCTAATCTAAAACGTCTAGCAACAATTATAGCAATATTCTGCAACATTACCACATTTTATTTTATTTATATTGAAATGTTTCAGCGTCATATTCGTTGCTTCGGAGGTTTTGAAACGACAGAAAGACTCATCCTTTATATGCTTGTGTGTAGCATAGGCTAAAATAACTGGCTGACAGTAGGTTCAGTCTCTGCTATATTGCTTTCTGAAATTCGAAGAAACAAAACTGACAACTATGTAGTGAGTAATACGCCACACTGAAAAGAAAATGCTATAGATTTAGACAACTAGCAGTATTACCCAATAATTAAAGTTATTCTGGATTAGGATTATTGTCACATGTTGTAAAACTAAGACTGCACACAAGTAAGCACACCTTGCAGTAAATGGTTTATTAGAACTACGAAATTTTCGCTAATACTATGGACGTCATTAATACCACAAGAAATGTAGTCATTACGCTTCTCAGGAACATAATACATTTACTTGCAACAGTAACGTCTCAAGACAAACACATACCATAATCTGTAGAGCCAGTTCCATTGTACTCGAAGAAATAGAAGTGAACAGGTAGGCTGTTGGAGTTGGCTACGGTCCTAGCGAAGGAGTCCGCTGATTGTATGAAGTACAAGTCTGAAAATAGCTGCAAATAAATAGTTAAATTGTAGAAATACTTGGGAGACAGCAGATAATTGCATCAACACATACAAAGTAGCACTTGAGACGTCTGTCCTGATAGTGTTTCGCAACAAGCGTATAAAATTTTTGCCATTTGAACCGTCTTACAATACCACTATAGGGAAACACAGCTTATTCGGAGTGCTTAAGCCACTTAATTGGCATTAGGGAGAGGGAGCGCCTCGAATTTCCATTCTGTCTTCCATGCTTATGTTTTCCGTGGTATTCCAAAATGGTTGAAGATGAATGCCGGTATGATTCCTTTGAAAAGAGCGCGATCGATTTCCTCACAGATCTCTACAGAATTCTTCCATATGTCCACCTCCTGACGGACTGCAAAAGACTTATCTTCGTCTCTTCCAACGAGACAGTTACAGCAACCCCAGATGAACGAAATGCAGAGCTTCCAGAATCACTCACTGGGAAAGCGATGGACAACATACTCTGACGTAAACATGAAAGACAAAAAAATAAGCGCATTTTCGGAGTATGAAACACAGTCTACCCTAACAGTCCTTATAGTATGTTTTCTTTACTAGGAATAGGAAACATAAGGCTTTGTCTGTCTTTCGCGGTACCTCTCACTATTTTCATATGGCAAATATAAGTCGAGATTGATTCTGTGGTCGTCCGTCGCCATCTGAGCTCGCTAAGAATGTTGCGGATCTTCAGCTGCCTTCACTTCCGGTTCCTAGATTTGTGTGTCAGCGTTGTTAATAAAACCCTTGATAGTTATAAATTCACGCTCTTCCAGTAAGTGAAATGAAAATTTTATTACTGTAAAAGAAAACACGATTGTAAGGTGGGACGAATCGTGCTTTCGCCATGCCATTTTAACTTACTATTCTGTTTTGACGAAAAGAGTATTAGTAGCAGCCTTATCGAATTTTTTTGTAGCAAGTGTATCATTTCTAACTTTGTTAATGATTTGACAACTCTGCAGGTATCTATCGCAATATACATTTACCACTACTGTTGACAACATATGTCCCACGACTACAAACTATCCCACTAACATTTTGGCACAAAAACATACAACAAAAATGTTTAATTTTGGTCTTTAATATGAAGGTAATCTTTTGGATTGGACCCACCGTATTATCTTGACGCTCTCAGCAGTCTTTAAAAGGTATGGCCTACCGAGGACATAGTGACATTTGTAAATAGTATTCAGATAAAACAGCCACTGGTGTTTGACTGTGTTGCCGATCCATACTTTTGATCTCGTTGTGTCCAGGGTAATCTGACGGTGCTCGCGGCAGAGAATCGAAACCAGTTATGGAAAATGAAACAGTTTGCGACCTGTGGCTGTTTTATCTGTATGTTAGACAGTAGTATGAAAATCCTGACTTCCGCAGTAGATAAAATCAAATCCCTAAAGGAAAAAATGTGATGAGAGGTGGAACACTGCTCAAGAATCTATTCAGGTAGAGGAGGCAGTAAAGCAGTGAGGACAAAAATGTAGGAAATGTAAACGCGCCGTAATATGTTAGTGATGTCAAAGCCCTGGTTAGGAGGTAACTATACTTAAATGGCCTTCCGTAATTTTGTGGTTTCATGGGTTTTTAGTGGCACTGTTTTATTGCTCTCACTATCATATCTTCAACACATGCCGATGCTTAGGACAAGTATGCAATGGTCCGTTTTGTTTTATGTTCTGTTGGGATGAGCAGCCTCTTCCTTTTCCATTACCAGGTCCCGATTTCCTTATCTGCATGATGTGGAAGCATGGGTGTGTATTTTCGAATGTGCGGAGTACATAAGAGAAGTTTCCTTCCCACAATAGTGTCCACACCAACCTTCCGGTTTATGCTCCTTTCCTCTCAGTTTGAGCTGCAATAAAATAACGTGTAGCGAATCTTGAGCGTTACTCGTCTTTCTGTTTTTCAAGTAAACAAAAAAAAAAAAAAAAAAAAAAAAAAAAAAAAAAAAAAAAAAAAAAAGACCACCGCGGATTTTGAGCTTTCCCGTTTTTCTAGTTTACTCGATTGACTAGTCTAGGGGCGCAATACCTTCCCTTTGAGAAAAAAGCGAGGCCGCTTTCTCAATGGACGAGAGGAACCCAGTTTTTTTTGTGGTCTCTCTTCCTGCAGACTCCGACGTGTGAGTGTAGCGATTCGTTTGGAAAATGGTCTTGGTATAAGCCGGATTGAGTTGTGTGAGTTAAGGTGTTGTTAGATTTGAAAGTATCAGCGCTTTCGTTTTCAGTTTCTGATCAATAGTATTCCGCTGAATACCAATAGATTCGTGTGCAAATTAAGGCCTTGTCTTCAAATTTTGTTCTTCGTCCTATCTGTCGATATCTTCCATGTCTTCCCTCAGTTAGCCAGTGCTCTTAGTTTAGCGGAGTAATGATTGAACGAAATGCTTAACGGCAACGAAATTCTAGTAGTGGAGTGGACTTTGTATCTTTTATGAATGAGCGCTCCACGTACGTCCATCCTTTGTGTGGTGCTGGAGAACATTTGGGGACAAAGCTGTGTTTTACGGTTAATAATTCCTTTTACCAGAGAGAACTCGATTCTAAGAGCATAGTGAATATCCATATCAATAATATCAAGTTCTTCTAATGAATTTTACATGAGTTAACGAACTTTGCTGACGTGAGTTGGTCCGTTTCCATTATCCATTCTTAGCCTCTGAACTAACCGTGTGACACTAGTTATCCTGAATAGAATGAACCCACACACACATGGTGATGCTTTCTTTGAACAGGTATTACCGGAATAATTAAATTCTTAAAGAGCATGTTCATCTTGGAGCTTTCTTCTCTCCAGTGCAAATGACATCCCACCTATTAACGAGAAGTGTTCTTGCTCATCAATGTAATTAATTTGATCAATGTCTTTTCATGTGTATAGAAGACCACAGTAATCTAATATTTATCCCTGATAAGGTCGTTCTTTATGTTAAACTGAAATTTTATGTAATAAATAACTGATTTCTATGGGAATTAATCTTCAGTTTGAGACACCCCTTGAAAGACTCCCCCACTGCCGAAGCATCTGAGAGATGCACTAAAATCCGAAGTGTGTGATGAATCCCAATAAAATTGTTCGTCACCGTATGTAATCACGTGCGCTTCCATTGTGTGCTTTTATCATGAGGATCAAATATATTCGGGATTAATCTCTTACCATACTACGATTCAGTCCGTCTCTAATGACCTCGTTGTCGACGGGACGTTAAACACTAACCACCACCACCACCTACGATTCAGTACGACCCTTTTACGTACGATACTTAAATGAGAATAGAGAGAAGTCAGACACATTGTTACTATCGCCAGTTCTGTGTCGGCAATCGACCCAAAATCCATTTTCTGTGGTGAAAGAGGGGATTCGTTAGAAGATGATTGACGAACGCTACAGTAAAGCCTAACATTGAATGATTTCGTGGTTAATCATAAAAAGGCAATAGCAGATAATGATAATTTTATTGCTTCACAACTGTTGATTGCAAGAACTTGGAATTTTCAACAAGATTGTACCTTTTTTAACCTAAGTCTATCAACGATTATTCGATATTTTAACAGTATCAGCCGTTAGCAATATGCTTTTCCAAGTCAAAAAGTGATATACGAGATTAAATATTATACAAGAAAGATCATTCCTGTTTACAATAGTTTGTGTTGGATGTAGCAATGAGTTTGATGGTTATTGTCTACAAATAACACGGGACCAATAAACTTCGATGGATTATTGTCATTGTAATGACAAATGATGGTTGCCCCTTTTTAAAATACTAACTCGGATAATGTTTTACTCATTCTGTAATAAGAACTCTTGAAACGTTTTAAAAGTTGTGAGTTACACAGTAATTTTTGTCGTGGTTTCCCTACGGAGAGTCAGAATGATGAGGGTCCGTCATGTATTACTCGTATTATTATATTACATACAAGATAGCAGAATTAAGGAAGCACAAGCTTCTTATTTTGTATTTTCTACGACACTATCAATAAACCCCATTTAATGATTATCGATTTAATGAGTACCTCTCATGTTAGAATCCAAACCATTCCAAATAAGTTGGTCCTCAGGTGGAGATACACACGCAACTCTTTTGAAACATTTCTTTTGTTTTCAGAAACCTAGAACCTCAACTTGTTGTTGAGGATGTGGTTCTTCCAAGTGGGCAAACCAAGTTTGCCTCTCAAATCGACTCTGAGACTGACGTCATCTCAGCACTACCTTAGAAGATTTCTCTGCTACAGTAGAGTGGTGAATGACATATACTTACATCAATAACGGCTTGCATGTCGTCCGTGGAGAAGCCCTCGTCCCCAAAGTAGAATTGCTCCAGCTGCTCCGCAGCACGAGTCCGCTGTTCCTCCGTGGGCAGCGGCAGCTGGGAGCCGATCAGCACCGTGAAGTTCTCCTTCAAGTCCGCGATCTTTGCTTCGGTCACTAGAACAAACAGACAGTTCTGCAGTAGCAGCCGGATTCTGCGCGCTACAAGCCGATAAAATTTGAGTCCAGCGGCTTCTACAGGACTATGGGTGAACAGTTTCTGATTCCTGTGGCGTGCACTTACATGCTTCTTTAAATTTACGAACTATCAATGTTAGATTGACACATTAGTCTGGTGGTCTATTGGGAGTTTGTTGAGATCTAGTCTGTACTGGCAGCTAATTATTTTCTTTCAATACTACACGAAGATTCGTCACAGACAACGTAAACAAACATCAACAAGATAATAAATGAAAAGCGTTATGAGCTGCCCTACGAAGGTCATTAAAGGCTTTAGAACTTTCCATGCTCCACTCTTGATATTGGCAACTGATGCAGCTGTGACGACCAATATCCACATGGATCAGAGTTTAGCTTTGTTCAGGAGTGTGCAGTAATCGAACTTTATTGTGAACCGAGTACTTTAACAACTACAGTTAGATACAAATTCCTCAAGCCACTGTGCGGTGGAGGGCGGAGGGTACCACGACCATTACTAGTCATTTCCGTTCCTGTTCCACTCGCAAATAGAGCGAGAGAATAACGACAGTCAATGAGCCTCCTTATGACCCCTAATTTCTCTTGTCTTATCTTTGTGAACCTTACGAGAAACGCACGCTAATGGTGGTAGAATCGATATGCAGTCGGCCTCAAATGCTCGTTCCCTTACTTTCGCAGTAGTCCCTCGCGAAAAGAGCGCTGTTTCCGAAGCATCTCCATGATTCTCGAGTGCTGATCGAACCTGCCTGTCGGAGATCTGACAGCACTCCTCTGAATTGCTTCGATATCTTCCTTTGATCCGACCTTGTGGAGATCTCAAAAACTCGCTCAGTAGTGAAGGATGGGTTGCACTAGCATTCTACGCACCGTTTCCTTTATAGATGCGCTACACTTTCTCAAAATTCTCTCAATAAAACGAAGTCGAGCATTCGTCCTCCCTACTACCAACTTCATGTGCTCATTTAATTCCGGATCGCTTTGCAAGGTTACACCTAGATATATAGTCGATATGATTGTTAAGCAGCACACTGCTAATGCTGTGTTAGAACATAATAGGATTGTTTTTCGTACTCATCGGTATTAGCTTACATTTCTCTGTATTTAGGGTAAATTGCCATTCATCACAGCAACTGGAAATCCTGTGTAAGTCAGCTTATGCTCCTACAGTCACTCAACAACAAACCCTTCCTGTAGACTGCCGTGCCATCAGCAAACAACTGTAAATTGGTGCTCACCCTGTCCGTCAGATCATTATGTATGTAGAGATTAAGAGCAGTCCTGTTACACATCCGTGGGGCACTGACGAACACACGCCGTCGAGGGCAACGCAGTGGGTTGTATGAGGGTAATCCCAAAAGTAAGGTCTCCTATTTTTTTATAAGTACAGAACTCTGTTTGTGTGGCAATTGGTCATGCAGCACTGAGGCGCTCAATGTTGGCTTGGCAGCCGTTGAGAATGGAGCTCCCGTTGGATGTTACCGTCAAGTGCGAATTGCGCGTAGTTCTTCGGTTTTTGAACACAAAGGGCACTGTGCCAATTGATATCCATCGCCAGTTGACGGAAGTGTATGGTGAGTCGTGCATGGATGTCAAAAATGTTCGTAAGTGGTGGGGAGAGTTTGCAGCTGGTCGGACCGAAATTCACGACGAACAAAGGAGTGGGAGACCGTCAATTCCTGAGGAGACAATGTTGAAGGTTGAGCAAAGCATGCGTGAAGATCGGCGAATCACCCTGGATGATCTCTGCACGTTGGTTCCTGAGGTTTCCCGAAGCACCGCTCACAGAATTTTAACGGAAACATTGAACTACCAAAAGGTGTGCGCAAGATGGGTGCCACGCATGCTGACTGAGGACCACATGCGGCAACGAGTTGATGCTTCCCGCGCATTTCTTCACCGCCTTGCAGCCGAACAGGACAACTTTCTGGACTCAATTGTCACGGGTGACGAAACCTGAGGGTACCACTTTACACATGAGACCAAGCAACAATCACCCCAGTGGCGGCATCCTTCTTCGCCAAAGCCGCGGAAATTCAAACAAACGCAATATGCCGGTAAAGTCATGACAACCGTTTTTTGGGATCGGAGAGGGGTATTGTTGGTCGAAATTATGCCCACTGGGACCACAATTAACGCTGACAGGTACTGTGAGACACTGAAAAAACTCGAACGGTCAATTCAGAACCGGAGAAGAGGAATGTTGAGCAAGGGCGTACGCATTCTCCATGACAACACTCGGCCACACATCGCTCGGCAAACCGTTGCTCCCCTGCAACAGTTTCAGTGGAACATAATCACTCACCCACCCTACAGTCCTGTCTTGGCGCCCAGTGACTATTACCAGTTCCTTAGGTTCAAGGAACATTTGGCCAGAAAGCGATTCAGCTCCGACGACGAGGTGAAAGAAGAGTCTCATAACTTTCTGAGCAGCATGGCGGCGAGCTGGTATGACATGGGGATACAAAAACTGCCACAGCGTCTACGAAAATGCATCGACAGAAATGGTGATTATGTCGAAAAATAGCTACATGTACAAGTTGTAAACTGATGTAAACCATTGTAGAAATTCGCAGGTCTATTTACTTATAAAAAATATGAGACCTTACTCTTTGGGATTACCCACGTATTACTTAAAGAGGCTTCGAGTCACTCACGTATCCAGGAACGTAGTCCAAATGCTCGGACTCTCGTCAGTGTCTACGGTGAGGCACCGCGTCAAACACTTTCCGGAAATCTGGGAACATGGAATCTGCCTGTTGCTCTCCTTCCTTGGTTTGTAGGAAATCAAGTGAGAAAAGTGGCAAGCTGAGTTTCGCACTAGCGAAGCTTTTTGAATCAGTGCTTATTTCTGGACAGGAACTTTTATGTCTCAAGGAAATTTATTGTATTCTAACTCACAAAGCGTTCAAGAATTCTGCAGCAAACCAAAGGACATTGGTCCGTGATTATGCGAGAGCGTTGTTTTACCTTTGTTATACACAGGAGTCACCTACCTTTTTTCCAGTCGCTTGGGATTATTTTATGGGCGAGAGATTAACGATAAACGCAAGCTAAGTAAGGGGCTAATGCCACAGAATATTTTCTATGAAACCGAATTGGGGTTCCATCTGGACCTGAATCAAAACATGGTGACCTTCGCAGAAATCGTAATCAGAATAACGAAGAAGACAATAGAACCCCCCCCCCCCTCCCCTCCTCACCACAGTATAGTGTATAGATGCAACTATTACAAAAGCTGCATGTATATCATATTTGATTCAAGTAGACGAAGCATAGCAGGGAATGCGCACAGATCATGTTACTTACAGGTGGGTACGACGGTGCCTTCTGCGGAAGTGACGCCCACAATTATGGGCACCTGGTTGTAACTGCCGGTCCTGAGAATGTCTGCTGGAGGCTCGACGATGACTGCCGAGTCCGATGGTGGTTCCACGGCGGGTGCGAACGCCAGCGATAGTGGACAGCGGTTTTCCTGTAAATTTTAGTGGTACCAAAGATATCAGTTACTCTGTTAATATAAATAAGAAATGATCGTCATAACTGTCACAAGATATCATCTAAAGTACAAACTTACTAAAATCAAGTGTATGGAAACAGTCTACCTAGGGTAGTGTGTAACTACAAGACACTAGGTTACAGCTCTAACAATATCTCTTTCAGAATGACTAGTATTCATTGTATTGTATTTCCATGATTCTGCTCTCCGATATCAAAGGATTTTGCTGATTACACCAAGAGATCTGGACCACTTCTATTTTGATTCATCTGTTGCTTCTCATGTACATCAATGACCTTCCATTAGTATTGTTAAGAAATGATAATATTATACTTTTCACAGATGATAGAAGTGTATTACTATTTTTACTTTATATTGAAAAACAACGAGAGTTAATCAAGAAATACAGTAAATACCTTTAAATTCTGAGAAAACATTTGACAATGTTGTAGTAAAAACTGTGAAAAGTTATAAAGTAGTAGTAGATAATAGATCAGATAACTGCATTTCAGACGAAAAAATTATTTATGTTACATCTAGGTGTGGAACTGGCAGACTCATTCGTAGAAAAAAGTTATGAGAATGTAATTTATTCACTTGAATAATGATAGTTGTAATCCAACGTCGTTTACTCAAAATGCGATATCAGTTTCGACGCCAAAAAGCATAGAAACTGATACCATGTTTTGAAGAAATGATGTTGGATTACAATGCAAGTCTCGGTTTCAGTTATCAGTGTACAAGTACTTCATGTCCGGCAGTTGTCCCACTGTCCTCGATGGATTACCGGTGGATGTGATATACCCCCTGCCCTGTTTGATATTTACATCGATTACGCTGTTTGCAGATGAAGTTTTAAATTAAACACGGGGATACACCTAAACGATGCCATATTAGAAGACCTTCTTTGCACTGACTGCCTTAAACTGCTTTCAGGAAAAGAAAATGTCCTCAAGATAAATTTTGATGAATTGAACAAAATGTATTACGAATATGATGGTTAAATTTCAGTACAGAAACCAAAACAATGGCTTTTATTGGAAAGCACTGTGAGGAGCCTGCACCCTCACATAGGATATTATTTATAAGTGCAGTGTTTGCTTCCTATCTCAATCATGTCATGGCTAGTCGGTATCAGCCTGAAATCCAGAGGAAGAATAGATAACTATCTCTGGCACACGATTATAGATACGTTATTGCTGCTTTTAAATTGCGAGTAATTGTGCAGTTGGTGTGTAAGGGTCGTCATTGGCAGTCCTTTGTAGAGCGTGGAAGTATTTTGTACACCATAGTCTTCGAGGATAGTGCTAGTTAGCATTTTCCTGAGACTTATGGAGGCAAAAGTGCGTTAAAGATTAACTACGTTGATAGAATGGAAATAAATGCATTTGTTTACCGTAATTAAATATAAGTTTGAGAGCAGGTACACCTCTCTCTCACTTTAACGACACTGTCAGTCAGATTAAGATTCATATTTTAGGCCATGATCTCGATGTTCCCCAGTACTACGTTTGGTTTATGAGTTTTATACATGAGTAAATTGTGAGCAGAAAGTTCTTATAACAGTACCTGCAACGTGTAGAGAACCTGTACTCGAGGGTCCATCATGGAGGTAACAGAGAACAGGGAGGGAGAGATGGAATGGGGCCTTAAATTCTGAGAGCAACGACAAGGCTATGTGAGTGATTCTAGGAGGCAGCACTCAGTGGATCGTACCTTCAGAGGGACTTCCGGACACAGCACACTCGTCCATCTGCTTAGGGCTGGAGAGGAGGGTGTTGGTTTGCAAAACACTTTACTTGCGCCAGGCGGCAGTCCGTCGCGAAGGCGGCCAGTTGGTGGAAAGTGGATGAAAGAAGCCATTTAAGAGAGACTGTTACAAACTGAGCCTTTGTGCAAATGGTGGGAAAGTCATTCAACTATAGGGATTTTCATGTTGGAAGGTGGGACGATACAGACAGAGTGCCTGGCGTACGTGTTTAGTGAAGGCAAGACTACATCTCCCCTGGCGCCAGGAAGCGGAAATAAACATACATTTCATGGGCATGACTGTCTGGGGAGCATAACAGCCTTCTTTCAGAAATCGGAAATGATCGCCTGGAAAGATTAGATCTCTCCATAAATTAGGGACTGTGATCCCATCTAGACAGTTTTCTTTTGCCCAAACCTGGTCATGCTTAATGTGAGAACGATGCCTTCCTAGCCCAAAATCTCCTTTTTTCAGACAAGAGAGATTTGGGGTGGCTGATTGGCTTCTCCCAGGATACGCAAAGTGAAGGATTGCTCCACTAGCATGGGAATCCTGATGCTGTGTCTGGATTGTTTACCAGGCCAACACAACAGTCGACAGGGCAGATTCGATGAGTCGAGGATAGTTTGACTGGTTTGGACAATATGGTTCAAAAATGGCTCTGAGCACTATGGGACTTAACTTCTGAGGTCATCAGTCCCCTAGAACTTGTTGTTGTTGTGGTCTTCAGTCCTGAGACTGGTTTGATGCAGCTCTCCATGCTACTCTATCCTGTGCGAGCTTCTTCATCTTCCAGTACTTACTGCAATCTACAACCTCCTGAATCTGCTTAGTGTATTCATCTCTTGGTCTCCCTCCACGATTTTTACCCTCCATGCTGCCCTCCAAAACTAAATTTGTGATCCATTGATGTCTCAGAATATGTCCTACCCTTCTTCTAGCCAAGTTGTGCCACAAACTCCTCTTCTCCCCAATTCTATTCAATACCTCCTCATTAGTTAAGTGATCTACCCATCTAATCTTAAGCATTCTTCTGTAGCACCACATTTCGAAAGCTTCTATTCTCTTCTTGTCCAAACTATTTATCATCCATGTTTCACTTCCATACATAGCTACACTCCATACAAATACTTTCAGAAACGACTTCCTGACACTTAAATCTATACTCGATGTTAACAAATTTCTCTTCTTCAGAAACGCTTTCCTTGCCATTGCCAGTCTACACTTTATATCCTCTCTACTTCGACCATCATCGGTTATTTTACCCCCTGAGTAGCAAAACTCCTTTACTACTTTAAGTATCTCATTTCCTAATCTAATTCCCTCAGCATCACCAGACTTAATTCGACAACATTCCATTATCGTCGTTTTGCTTTTGTTGATGTTCATCTTATATCCTTCTTTCAAGACACTGTCCATTCCGTTCAATTGCTCTTCCAAGTCCTTTGCTGTCTCTGACAGAACTACAATGTCATCGGCAAACCTCAAAGTTTTTATTTCTTGTCCGTGGATTTTAATACCTACTCCGAATTTTTCTTTTGTTTCCTTTACTGCTTGCTCAATATGCAGATTGAATAACGTCGGGGAGAGGCTACAACCCTGTCTCACTCCCTTCCCAACCACTGCTTCCCTTTCATGCCCCTCGACTCTTATAACTGCCATCTGGTTTCTGTACAAATTGTAAATAGCCTTTCTCTCCCTGTATTTTACTCCTGCCACCTTCAGAATTTGAAAGAGAGTACTCCTGATAACGACGTCCTCTTGAGTAGTCCCCGCCCGGAGATCCGAATGGGGGACTACTTTACCTCCGGAATATTTTACCCAAGTGGACGCCATCATCATTTAACCATACAGTAAAGCTGCATGCCTTCGGGAAAAATTACGGTTGTAGTTTCCCCTTGCTTTCAGCCGTTCGCAGTACCAGCACAGCAAGGCCGTTTTGGTTAGTGTTACAAGGCCAGATCAGTCAATCATCCAGACTGTTGCCCCTGCAACTACTGAAAAGGCTGCTGCCCCTCTTCAGGAACTACACGTTTGTCTGGCCTCTCAGCAGATACCCCTCCGTTGTGGTTGCACCTACGGTACGGCCATCTGTATCGCTGAGGCACGCAAGCCTCCCCACCAACGGCAAGCCGGCCGGAGTGGCCGTGCGGTTCTAGGCGCTACAATCTGGAACCGAGCGACCGCTACGGTCGCAGGTTCGAATCCTGCCTCGGGCATGGATGTGTGTGATGTCTTTAGGTTAGTTAGGTTTAATTACTTCTAAGTGACTGATGACCTCAGAAGTTAAGTCGCATAGTGCTCAGAGCCATTTGAACCAACGGCAAGGTCCATGGTTCATGTCCTACCAACCGTTCCTTTCTTCTAGTCAAGTTGAACTTAGAACTACTTAAACCTAACTAACCTAAGGACATCACACACATCCATGCCCGAGGCAGGATTCGAACCTGCAACCGTAGCGGTCGCGCGGTTCCAGACTGTAGCGCCTAGAACCGCTCGGTCAATCAGGCCGGCGGACAATCTAGGGACGGTTTCATTTTTGCTAATTAAGCCCCCGTACTGAGGCTTGGTGGCCAGTGGTTGTGATTCTTTGCATTTTTGGTCTTCTGGTCCTCCCCTGGTGGAGAACTCCAGGTCTTTCCCTAGAAGGTAAGACTTGAGGTCTGCATCTTGTGGTGCACTAAGAACCAGTGACAGTTTCCAACTGTGCTGACAGTGGAACTGCGTATCATCTTGGACATATCATGTGTCACGAGGGTGAACTTATTCCTCTTGAGTCAGCCATCTGACGTTTGACAATTCCAGCTTGCACCGTTGTGCTTGTGAGTCTAACTTATTTGTAAAATTTGTGGTAAGATCTTATGGGACCAAACTGCTTAGGTCATCGACCGCTAATCTTACACTCTACTTAATCTAACGTAAACTAACTTACGCTATGGACAACTCACATATGCATTCCCGAGGGAGGACTCGAACCTCCGACGAGGGGGAACCACACGGACCTGCCGCGATTTCAGGGTTCTGATAGGAAAGTTCCCTGCGTGCTGATAAGCAGAACGGCAGACGGCGTGGTTTGCAAATTTTCGTGGACGCGTCAGAACAATGCAGCTGCGACAGTGGGCCGTTACTCGCCCACGGCGCACCGTTTTCTGCTGCCGCCTGAATCAAGTAGGGCTGTTAAATGATATTCACAGCTCTCTGTTCTCCAGTGAACCATAGTTTATGGTGTACTTGGTCGTACTTGATTCCATCTGAATAGAGTTGGACCCCACAGTGGAGTCATGTAAACAAAGCCAGATTGCGTTGTAAAAGGAATTACTTCAGGAAAGAATTTGTATAGCTTACACCCCAAAGTATGCTTTGTCAGTCACACACCATTCCTTTTATGATGTGTGTTTTTCATTTTTGTGTAAGAGAAATCAACTAGTTGTAGTTACAAAAGTATTAGTGAAACTTATCATTACTTTGTAAACTTAAACGCACCACTGTAACCACTCACACTCCCTCAACTACTCACGGTTTTTATTTTATTGTGGTGGTACGTGGGTGCACCAGCAGCTTAAGGTCAATGTTATTAAATTAATTAATTTGTTTATTAATTAGAGCTCTGAAAGTAACCCCAGGCATAGACAACAAAAGCAGTATGAGTGAATTCACTAATTTCATATATAAAAATTATGGGTGTAGCTCACGATTTGAATGTTCCTGAGAAAATAATACCTTTCTTTGCGTTAAGATGATAATATTTGGTATCACTCAGACGCGAATTTATGATTAAAGTAAGTGACAGCTTGCAAGATTCAGTGTGAAAATACAGACAATACCTTTAGCGCTTAATAAAAAGTTGCATATGGTACTTTTGGTGTAACCTATCTTAGAGCAATAAACAATCACTATTTTTACTTTAAGTGTGGTCATCATTATCATTATCAGATAGAACTTTTTGTGAGTCACTTTCCTGTTTAACCATCCAGAAGGAAACAAATGCGAGTAAATCTGAATGCCAACTGTGCCTCATACTGTGTTATATTATTACTGTCATATATGTTACTGTGGAACTTCCAAAGATATAAATATTAACTCTTCTCAGAAAAATAACAAGGACTCTGTAATCAATTAATATGATCTGCGAATGTAATTGCGATCTCTGTATTTTTGCAAAAAGATTCCTTCTCTCCCCTTTTCTTTATTTTTCGGAGTATAAGAAGCCGTTTTGTGACGAGGCACGAAAAAGTGTAAGTTTCATGTAATATTTAGCCTAAATATAATCAAATATAACTTAAAAGTGTTGCCAGTTTTTATATGCACCAGCTCCTACATTCATGAAGAGTTAAAATTAATTTCTTTACCCAAATGTTATAGGGTAACATTGGTGCAGAGGTCAGCGCCATTGCTTTAAGTGATAACGGAGCAGAGTCGTAATAAATATCTTAATATTCCCTAAGTTTGACAAGTAAAAATAAATGTAAATGTAGGAGATTTCTCTTGATTAGCGGTTCTTCCTTTGCAACAATAAAAGTAATTTATATTTTCAATATTGAATCATATTTGAGTAAACTGAGTTCAGTAAATTTTTTCAATTCTCACTTAACAAAATCGTGAGAACCTCCATAGCCTTGCATTTTTACAAAAGTAAAAATAACAAAAATCAGTTTTAATAACAAATACCGTCACATATCTGGAATTTTGTTTGCATATTGGATCAGAAGTTTAAAGCCATGAGATACAAAAAAAGTCGTGCTCTTAAGCCATCCGCATTATACAGATTTCCCTGCTGATACAGAGTTAGCAGCTCGTACGACTGTTGTTGTTGTGGTCTTCAGTCCTGAGGCCGGTTCGATACAGCTCTCCATGCTACTCTATCCTGTGCAAGCTTCTTCATCTCCCAGTACCTCCTGCAACCTACATCCTTCTGAATCTGTTTAGTATATTCACCTCTTGGTCTCCCTCTACGATTTTTACCCTCCAATACTAAATTGGTGATCCCTTGATGCCTCAGAACATGTCCTAAGAACCGATCCCTTCTTCTAGTCAAGTTGTGCTACAAACTTCTCTTTCTCCCCAATCCTATTCAATACCTCCTCTTTAGTTATGTGATCTACCAATCTAATCTTCAGCATTCTTCTGTAGCACCACATTTCAAAGGCTTCTATTCTCTTCTTGTCAAACTATTTATCGTCCATGTTTCACTTCTATACATGGCTACACTCCATACAAGTACTTTCAGAAACGACTTCCTGAAACTTAAATCTATACTCGATGTTAACAAATTTCTCTTCTTCAGAAACGCTTTCCTTGCCATTGCCAGTCTACATTTTATATTCTCTCTACTTCGACCATCGTCAGTTATTTTGCTCCCCAAATAGCAAAACTCCTTTACTACTTTGAGTGTCTCATTTACTAATCTAATTCCCTCTGCATCACCTGACTGAATTCGACTGCATTCCATTATCCTCGTTTTGCTTTTGTTGATGTTCATCTTATATCCTCCTTTCAAGACACTATTCATTCCGTACGACTATACAAAGAGAAAGCCGTGAGCGACCTGATTTCACTATTTCTTTCGATTTGTTATTTAGTATTACAATGTACGCCTTAAGGTGAATAATGCACTAGCTTATATTTGAGATGGCGTCTTTTAAAATAAAAGTAGCAAGTCGGGCAAATTAACTGCGAAAAGCACCACAACTGAGTCAGACAGTGTGCCATGAGCGAGAGTGCTCTCTCTGCCTGCGCTCCTACCCAGCGCTTCGAGCGCAGCGGCGAGTGACGCTGAGGAACGAGCAGGAAAGGGAAAGTAAAGGCTGCAGCGGAGGCCGCTGGTGCAAAGTATTGGCCTTGTCGGACACCAAGCGGTCGCCTGACAATACAGAGTGCGATAAATTAGATTTTCGTTCTGCATTAGGAATACTGTGGCGTCTACACCGTTGTCAAAAAAAGAAAAAGTGGAGAAGCCACATCGTTCAATGCCGAAACGGAATTGCCTTACTTTTCATATCGTTTGAAGGCCATGCAAAGCGCTGAATAAGCCATCACACTATTATGAGCTGGAAAAACACTCATTGGAACGTCATTATAACACCAGCCAGAAAGACGGTACGATGGACTTATCTCCCAATGAGCGACAGTGAATGCTGAAGGTGGCCTTTAGGGAAAAACTGAGTTAATGGTAAGTGGAGTGGTGACAAGATCTTAAACAGGCAACATTACCGATTATTTCAATTTTATTAAGTGTCTTAATGTGAGGAGAGAATCATCTGATAGGAGATGTGGCAGAAAAAATTGATGTTAACAAACAAAAAGTAATCCTGTGCAAAAATCAGCTTCGAATTCATGACATGAGGCATTTCCCGTAGCTCAAGGCAGTCAATTGTGGACGAGACATGACGGACTACGTTTTAGCAATTGAAACAGTTCGTCATGAGTTGTTCAAGAGGTTCCAAGACATTGCACGAATGAAGAAAGATTTCGATTTATTTGTCAGATCATTCTCATTTTTGGCAGGTAACGTACCTCATTATCTCCAGCTTGAGCTAATAGATGTACTCATCTCAAAGAACTGTTTATTCCATGCAAGAATTTACAAGACTTTTATAAAATGTTATTCAAAGAACAATATCCTCGACCGCACTGACAGTCCGCTAAACTTATATCAGAATTGTATTCTCCACATGGGCCGCGAATATTTCTTTTTATGTTATGAAATTGACAAAGTTCCACCAACGTTCAAGTTTAACAGATTTTAGTCTGCGTAACTCCATGTTTTTGACTGTATCACGAACCTTAGACCCAGATATATTACATATTCTGAATTTTAAATGTGTGTAAAAGTATAAACATTACAACTTAATGTTAAATGCTTGTGTGGAAAGATTTTTGTAATTCTGCTCACAGTATTCGCACATTCTAAAATACTTCTTTACTAAAGCAATAAAAGCTATAACTTTCTCAAAAATTAAACGTTAAAACATTCTGCTTATACAAGTACGCTGCAATTATCGCCTCTTAGGTGTAGTTTCAGTAAGTTGCAAACACCTGTTCCTAAGTTTTCCGTGTGTGTAGCCTTTGACACATAACCGTCTCACTCACACACCCACTCGGAACAGCGCAATTATAGGGCAACTGTGCTCACCGAGTGCGAGCGCGCACGGGGAGCGTAGATCTTAGATTAGATTAGATTAGTACTTGTTCCATAGATCATGAACACGACACTTCGTAATGATGTGGAACGTGTCAGCTTAATAAAAGGTCTCCAAACAAGATATTACATTATACAAAATATTACATGACACTTAATTTACTTTGGGTGGGGGGTACGGAAATTACCCACTTACTATATCCAAAAATTCATCTAATGAGTAGAAGGAGTTGCCATTCAGAAATTCTTTTAATTTTCTTTTAAATGCTATATGGCTATTAGGTAAGTGACCAAACACTTTTGTGGCAGCATAATTTACCCCCTTCTGAGCCAAAGTTAGATTTAATCTTGAGTAGTGAAGATCATCCTTTCTCCTAGTGTTTTAGCCATGTACACTGCTATTATATTTGAATTCGTTCGGATTGTTAATAACAAATTTCATAAGTGAATATATATATTGTGAGGTTACAGTGAAGATCTCTAGCTCTTTAAATAAGTGTCTGCAGGATGATCTTGGATGAGTTCCAGCAATTATTCTGATTACACCCTTTTGTCCAATGAACACTCTTTTACTCAATGATGAGTTACCCCAGAATATGACGCCATACGAAAGCAGAGAATGAAAACAGGCGTGGTAAGCTAATTTACTGAGATGTATATCGTCTAAATTCGCAATGACCCTAATAGCATAAGTAGCTGAACTCAAACGTTTCAGCAGATCTGCAGTGTGTTTTTTCCAGTTCAACCTCTCATCAGTGCATACACCTAGAAATTTTGAATATTCTACCTTAGCTACCGATTTCTGATTCAAGTTTATATTTATCAATGGTGCCATTCCATTTACTGTGCGAAAGTGTATAACCGTGTTTCGTCAAAGTTTAATGAGAGGGCATTTGCAGAGAACAACTTAATGATTTTCTGAAAACATCGTTTACAAAATCATCAGGTAATTCTTGTCTGTTGGGTGTGGTAGCTATACTTGTATCATCGGCAAAAAGTACCAGCTTTGCATCTTTGTGAATATAGAATGGCAAGTCATTAATATATATTAAGAACAGCAGAAGACCCAAGACCGAACCTTGCGGCACTCCATTCTAGATTGTTCCCCAGTTTGAGAAATCACCAGTTTTTTTGCATATTATGTGAACTGCTTATTTCAACTTTCTGCACACTTCCAGTTAGGTATGATTTAAACCATTTGTGCGCTGTCCCATTTATACCACAGTAGCTGAGCTTAGCCAGGCCCGACGTATGGTGAGAGAACTTCAAACTTTCAGCGGCTCCTTGGTTTTTCAAGCAACGTTGAACAGGAAAAACTATAGATAGTGAACTTTTATTTCGGTTATGGAAATTACATGTGCGGTGTGCGTGTTTCATTTACTATGGTTGGCAAAATTTAGAGGAGTGACGTAATTAATCAGGAGCAGCAAGGAAGGAAGATCTGTGTTTTACTTGCCGTTGGTAGAGAGGTAATTAGAGACGGAGCACAAGCTCGGATTGGGAAACAGGGTGTTGGGAATGGGGAACGCCGTTGTAAAGGAATCATTCTGGCATTTGCATGAAGTTTAGGAAAATCACTGTAAACCTAAATCTCGATGGCCAGGCGCAGGTATGATCAGGGTACTATTAACAGGAATGTCATTAATGAATCTGAGCTAGTTACCAGAAGTCAAACTGTGGAAGAAATCGAACGTGTAAATTTGAATTTGAACATAGACACCGAATCACGAGATGCGGGAACAGCCAACACTCGTATTCATAACGTAGCTAATGATAATGTGATAGTGCAATTGGTACAAGAAATAAGGATAGATATTCAAAAGTTCAATAATAATAATCAAGAGCTGAGACCTGATGTGAACAGAAATCAGATAATAATAATCAAGAAGTGAACGCAGAAATAACAGTTTTCAAGCACGACATTCATAAAATGTTGGACCAAAAAGTGATAGATATTCGTAATGACATGCAAATCAGTTCAACAAATTTAAAAAAGAATGTAACAAATTGCACAGTGCACCACGATTTGAGTTCATGTGCAAGATAAAGATGCATTGTTACAGACAGAAGTGGATGTTACCAAAGATTAGGATCTCATAAATTTTGAAACAAACTCTTGTCGACAACGCAGGAATGGATAACGAAATAGCTCGTGCGCGAGATCTCTGTGAACAAAATTAAAATTCCGTTTTAATCTAACAAGAAGTACGAAACATAATGAAAGAAAACCATATCGCGAGCTGTTGCACGAACATTATCACTGATAACCTGAACAGTCAAAGACAATTTAAGGAATTCGACCCGTATAAACGATCTCACCCACTCGTGCACAAATTCTCAATGATGCGAAACACTAAGGCAGGAAAACTTTGAATGCCGAGATACAACACCGTGTGGTGCAGTGCAAGACAGATTTTAGAATCGTTCTCCTCTCCAAGCCTCGGGTAAAACCTATGATAAAAAGAGTGTATCTGGATAAACTAAATATAGTTTCGAATGAGACTCGTTCCGACCATGCAATCAATTTAATGGATCATCTCAGAAGATACAATGTTGAAGTGTGATACGAAAGACATCAACGCTGAATTACTAAGAGGAAGAAGAACAAATTACATATGAAGCTCTAAATCCAGTCACTGAGCATAGTGTAAATGGTCGTAAGCTCCAGCCACTACATCCATGAATTTGTATAAAAAACTTCCTGAAACAAAAGAGACACCTTTACCTCTGGCAAACCTTGTACATACAATCACAGCAACAGGTCAGTGAAGTCGCGCCGTTACTGAGCAAGTGCTCGTTGGGTGCAATGGACTGGATTTGTGGTAATGATTGGCTGACAGCAATAAAATTTAGAGCTGTTTTTAGAACAGGATGTTGAAGCACTTGTAATAAGAGTGACGATTTTGGAAATTATTTTCGTCAAATTCAGCAAAGCAGAATAAGAATTAGAAGTTTCTGCAGATTTACCAGATTGACAATGGGATGAAAGCGCCAATTTATAGATAATGTGTACACCGCAAGAGAAGAAAAGAATCTCTAAGTTATACCGAAAATTCAGGAAATGATCGACGGTTTGAGTAACTTTCCCACATCCAACAGAGAAGAATCACCGAAAAGCATGCGTAAGCATGCAGATATAATTTTCAACAAAAATGGATTGATGAAAGGACATCAATTTCAAGTTAAAGTAGGGCCACAAGAAATATTCAAGACGAAACTGTATTTAGTAGTATTAGTTAGAAAATCTGTAGAATAGAAAGTTAATTGTGTGATAGAGAATGATATAGTCGAGAGATATGGCAGTGAATATTACAATCCAATATAAATGTTGATCCAAAAGAATGGCGGCTCAGACTAGTTTTAGATGCCCTAGCTATCAGTCATGTCATGCAACCTCAGCAAGATCAGTTAGAAAACTTGGAAGAGCTGTTGAAACAATGTAATGGCACTTGTTATCTTACTGATTAGATATGCCAAGTAGTTATTGCCAGCTGGAGTTGGAGAACAAAAGCCATAACTTCAGAAACGCTGATTACAGAAATGTAATAGCTTGTGCAGAAACCAGACGGCAGTTATGAGTCGAGGGGCACGAAAAGGAAGCAATGGTTAAGAAGAGAGTGAGACAGACTTGTAGCCTATTCCGGATGTTTTTCAAAATGGTTCAAATGACTCTGAGCACTATGGGACTTAACTTCTGAGGTCATCAGTCCCCTAGAACTTAGAACTACTTAAACCTAACTAACCTAAGGACATCACACACATCCATGCCCGAGGCAGGATTGTATCGCCTAGAACCGCTCGGCCACTACGGTCGGCGATGTTTTTCAATCTGTACAATGAGCAAACAGTAAAACAAAACCAGGAGAAATTAGGAAAGGGAGTTGAAGTTTAAGGAGAAAGATAAAAATCTTTGGGGTTTACCAATGACATTTTGTGTGTGTGGCTTACGGGCGCTCAACGTCGAGGTCATCAGCACCCTGACACACGTTAAAAGAAACGAATGTCGACAAATTTAGTAAAACGGAAGCAGACACGCAAAGAAAGGGGGAAAAGATGAAAAATGCTGTATAAGGTAATGAAACGCAAGGAAAACGAGAAAAGAGCGACAAGGACGCCACCGGAAACTGTCACTGGGTGGCCACTTACGTAAAATATGAGCGAGCCAGTCATCTTGTGAACAAATTAAGACTCTCCCCCCCCCCCCCCCCCCCCCTAAAACCGAGCGAGGTGGCGCAGTGGCTAGGACACTGGACTCGCATTCGGGAGGACGACGGTTCAATCCCGTCTCCAGCCATCCTGATTTAGGTTTTCCGTGATTTCCCTAAACCGCTTCAGGCAAATGCCGGGATGGTTCCTTTGAAAGGGCACGGCCGATTTCCTTCCCAATCCTTCCCTAACCCGAGCTTGCGCTCCGTCTCTAATGACCTCGTTGTCGACGGGACGTTAAAACACTAATCTCCTCCTCCTCCTCCTCCTAAAATCTTGGTAAAAACATTGTACAAGTCACAGAACTTTAAAACTTTAACCACATGCGTTTGAGTATTTCCTAAAAGAGATGGCATATGCGCCGGCAAGTCAGCCGCGGCCCGCTGGTCAAATAAAACGCAAGCCAATAAAACGTGGCGCACAATGACCTGGACGCCACAAGTACCACACATTGGAGGGTCCTCTCGCCGGAGCAGGAGGCCATGCGTCATAGGACTGTAGCCTATGCGAAGACGAGTGAGGAGAACCTCGTCCCGTCTACGGGGCTGGAAAGAAGTACACCACACTCGCGTTGTGGGCTTGACTAAAAGCCATCGCCGCATGACTCGTGAGCTCAATAGTGAGGTGAGTGCGTGCAGGGAGTTGGCACACTGAAAAGCTTGCGGATTGAGACATGCCTCCTTGGCTGCGGGATCTGCCCTTTCGTTCTCAGAAATGCCGACGTGCCCTGGAACCCAGCAGAAAGCCACCTCCTTCCCCAGTCGTTGCAGTTGGAGCAGGGCATCCTGGGTGTTCTGGACTATTTTATCGTCAGAGATGCAAAGGCCTTGCAAGAGCAGTTTTACGGAACGGATAGTCTCTTGAAAAGAGGTTTTAAGATTAATATCTGCAAAAGTAAAAGAAGGGTAAAGGAATTTTTCTGTATTGAATAAGAAATGCTGATAGGATAGGAAGAGAAAGTAATATCTGCTATTTGTTATTTGGTCAGCAAAGTAACTGATGATAGCCAAAACTGAGAGGATACGAAATGGATACTGGCAACACCAAGAAAAGCGTTCTGAAGAAGATTATTTGTTAATATAAATTTAAGTGTAAGGAAGTTTTTCTGAAGGTATTCTACTGCCGGAAAAAAATAAGTACACCTTCTTAGAGGTTTCTGATTCACTCAGGATTTATTGTTGCAACAGTGCATGTGGAGTACATGAATTGATTACGTTTAAAGGTCAATAGCACAAGCGGTTCTGAGTACCAGGTATCAACCCATGCTGAAACATCTACATTAGTACCTGGTTAGCCTCCACGGGCGGAAATACAGGTATTGACTCTGGCATCCAATCGATCGTGCAGACGACGATTACTCTCCTCGGATACATTTTGCCACGCCTGCTCGACCTGTGCACGTAGTCCTGTGAGTACTGTTGGTTGCCGAGTCGCGCGACTCACTTCTCGTCCAATCATGTCGGCTGGAGACAAATCTGGAGATCGTGCTCGCCACGGAAGTTGCTGCACGTCTTGCAGAGCACGTTGAATTTCACGGCCAGTGTGTGGGTGAACATTTCCTGTTGGGACAACATATTACCTTCTTGTTGCAAGAAAGGCGAGAAAACGGGTCTAACAACATCCCGCACTTACCGAGCGCTGGTTAGCATCCCCACCCCCAACAAACACCAAATCTGAACGAGGGTTGTGGCTTATCTGACAAGGCCTGGGATGGGGCCGGTGTGTAATGGGCAATGAACTCTACGAGACAGCGCTTACTAGGTCTACGACGCACGCGCAGAGGACTATCAACTGCGTGGAGGCAGTATCTTCTTCTATCGCTGAAGACCACGGCACGCCATTCCATCTTCTAAGTTTATCTTCTGACGGCACGTCGATGCTGTGGCGTGAGTGGAAGACGGGCTACAAGTATGCGTGTCCGCAGTCTCACTGCTAATAACCGGTTCGCAACAGTTCGTGTTGACACGTCTGGGCTCACAAGCGCTGCGCTGTGGTAGCTGGACAGTCTGCCACTGGTGCCCTTACAATACGACAAACGGCGCTGCTTGGACGTCCAGAATCTCGCCTACGGGTGTGAGGATGTTCACGTGACCACTGATACCAGCGTCGTTGCACAGTTGATACAGCACGTCCAACTTGTGTGGCAGTTCAACGAAAGGATATTCTGCCACTCAGAAGGCCACGATTTAACCCTTTTCAAACTCGTTCAGTTGGCTGTAGGAAGCACGAGTGCACCTCCGTGATATGGTTGCCTGCTTGCTTCACACTTTTGCAACACACTGAGCCTTCTACCTGCGAGAATCCCCTTTTAAAGGGTAGACACAGATGGCGCCCTGTTATTATCTGTTGGCAGACGACGTTGAAACCATTATCAGTACGTGTACCATCCACGTTCGGGGTGCACTCAGCCTCGTGATGCCAATTGAGGAGCTACTCGACCGAACAGTAGCGGCTTCGGTCATGAATACCATCATAACGACCGGGAGAGTGGTGTGCTGACCCCACGCCCCTCCTATCCGCACCCTCCTCTGAGGATAACACGGTCGGATGGTCCCGGTAGACCACTCGTGGGCTGAAGACGGAGTGCTTTTTTTTATACCACCCACGAGCTGGCATATACTGTCATAGGATCAAAATCGACATCGTTTTTCCGGGTGTACCAATATTTTCCGGCAGTGTGTATGGACTGTATGTAATCTTGATAACAGAAACAAGCTTTTGAAAAGTAGTTCTACAGAAGAATGTTGAAAATTAGTTTGGTAGATTGAATACAGAATGAAGATGTACTGAATCGAATTGGGAAAGCACGAAATTTATGGCGCAACTTGATTCAAAAAGGGGATCGATTGACAGGATGTGTCCTGAGGTATTAAGGAATTGTGAATTTGGTAATCGAAGGGAGCAGGGGGGGGGGGGGGGGGGCTAAAACAGTAGAGGAAGGCCAAGGCTTGAGTACAGTACAATGTTGGAATGGATACAGGTCACAGTAGATATATGGAGTTGCAGGGGCTTGCACAGGATGGACTGACGTAGAGAGCTGCATGGGACCAGTCTTTGGACTGAAGACAACAACGACAACAATATGCTTTGAATATATGGTTCGAGCGTAATTTGTTCATTAAAGTTCATGGTTCACTTACGAGATCCGAGAGTGCGATTGAGGTGTCGTTAATGAGGTCTGAGTAGTTGGCAGCGCGAAAGAAGGCAGCCAACCGTACGTCGTCGTCCTCAGTGTGGTTGTCGCTCTGCGCCTGGAAACCGAGCGCCGCTGCCATACGGTAGGCCTTCTCGCGAGGATTGTTAGCCAGCGCCCAGGGGGTCGTCGCTACTCCACTCTGCATGATCACTTGGCTGAAGAGCCCTGTCGAGAAGTTCCAACGAAAATGGATGACTCACATATAATAATCACATGTAGTAATCACAAATGAAATTTATCCCCTACTGTCTTGCATTGATTGTATGTAATATTCGTAAGAAGATTAAATTTTGTATCATGCTATTATTTCAGGACAGGTACCTGTGTTTCACGAGCAGCAGGTTTTAAGATCGGAGATTCTCGAACAAAAACTTGATAAGAAACAGTAAGAACCAATAAGACTGTTGACTAACACACTTAAAACAGAGTCTGATACCTCACGACTAATGCCTCTGTGTGCGCATCCTATTAGTCAGTATCCAATGATCGTTCTACGTGTTTTCAAAGCAATTTTAAATTGGTATTTCGGTTGTTTTGGTGGGACAGGATTTGACTTAGGTTTTTAAATACAATTATTCGTATAAATACAATTACTTATATATTTGGAGACTGAGTGAAACGTAATAATGTGCAAATAACTAGACTCCGTTCAAATTACCTGTTGCTTATTGGCATCACGCTAAGAATATACAGAAACCAAACTATAATGGCCGACTCATGAAAGGCTGTCAGAAGAAAAGAATAATTACCTAACCATGATCATTGCAGTAGGTCGTGTAACTTAGTGGAGACATACAGTGCAAGCCGCTTTCGTCAGTTCAGTAGGAGGTCATATGCATTGAGGAACTGATGATTTCACGATCGCTGATTGCGAATTGAAGGCAAGGCGATGCAGACATGCAACACGCATAAGCAAAAAGGCCCAAAGACCGTATATAGAAGCCCTCAAACATCAGAGTTCCAGACGGAGAAGAGTTGCATCCAGCAGCCTCGTATTAACAACGGCCTGCAGCAGATACTGTGTGATTGAGCATTACATTCAAGTAAGCTTGCACAGTAACAAGGACATGTAAAGCTTGCGTGTTCGTACCTTTGGACTATGGTCACTGATCTAATTCGTATATTTGTCTTCATGTACGTGCTTCTGTTTGTCACTTCCATGGTGAAGTGTGCAACTGACTCTAAGGTTTCGATTAAGAAAACCGGATCTGGCTGTTCCATGACCTGTGGTGTGTATTACCATACGTTGCTACTCTGTATGCCCGAATCCTGAGAGAGTTATAGGCCGGTGTGGCTATTGTTCTTATTACTGACTGGCCGCATTATCTATGTATTACACTTACTGAATTTATAAAACTGTGTCTGTGCTCTTCTCCATGTTCATGGTAAACACATGAAGAAGCATTAAGGGCAGACCAGTAAGCCAACCCAGATTCTCATTTCCTTGTCGTCCCCATCTCTGTCTCCTTAGCCTGACATGGGACTCACTTTGTACTGTCTCAAATCAAAGAGACCTGAAAAATCTCAGCGTGATCCAACTGCTATCTCACTTCTGTACGCATCAGCTCGCTTGTCAGAGGTGGATGACCTGAAATCCCTCGTCATCTCTCATCAGAGTGTCAGCGTCTAAGTAAGTACGTTGCGACGTACGTAGTGTTACGACAAAGTGAAGAAATACAGTCACATTTAAAAAAATGGAAACAGGTACTTAAAAAACGCCGCTCTTGACATATTGTATAAGCTGATGAGGATGCCACTGAATGGAAACATGAAGCAAGACGGTAAGAAAAAAAAATTGTAAACTACATTCATTGATTTATACTACTCAGCCATGCAATTGTTATCCACGGGTATGTTACAGAGATATGTTGTGATACTGAAGTTGTACAAATACAATCTGGGGTCAATGATCATGCATTTCATCTTTATAATTAGGAGTTATAGAAGTTCTCAGAAAACAGAAATTGGAACACTGTGGACTGCGACGAGGCTTTACTCCTGGAATGTTAACATAGAGAGAAGTTTCTTTCTGCAAATTCTGCTTGGATAGGGGTCTGGATAGATGATTTGTATTGTTAAGAGACGCCAATTTTGTAATTGTAAACTTATTGTCCGAGCTTTGGATGAGATTCAGTATTAATGTAATAATCAGTAGTAGGGAAAAGTTTTTCCAAACTATGAGAATATAACTCACGTGTATAAAAGGGAATTTCGACGTGTTACTGTCAATATTAATGATTCTGCGTACAATTGTACGTCGGCGGGTTATGGATCGAATGAATCAGTGGAACGAACTTGTACTTCTGAATTAGCCCTGTCTGGGGAAATATTCAAATTAATTTTAACATACAGTACGACAGCTACGATCCATTAGCCACTGACAGCACCACACTTGAACAACGTGTGAACTTCCTTCCACTTATAAACTATTAAAGAGATTCGAAGAGCATCTTGACTTAACTAAAAAAGCGACCTTTACTATAAGATATTGTTACACCTTCTGAGGAATGCACCTTTCGCATCCAGAGAGAACGCGTAAGACAGTAGTCATAATAGTTAGCTCAATTAGTTACACTCAAATCTTATTATTAAGATTAAAAACTAATAAAAATTAAGTCGTCATGTGCTTTACTATTTAATGAAATTCCAATGCTTGAGTCAACACTACAAGTTTCTCGCTGATTTGTCTATTCAGTGATTCTGTCTAATGATACGACAGGATTATGTAGTGTGTGTACTGTCTTTATTGTATTCGTTGGTAACAATTGTACTACGTTTATGCTGCATGTTTTGAGATTGGTGGAGGATACAGGTCCAGACGGTATCGAATCAAGGACCATCATAAACGAGCTTCATAGTACAGTAGCAGAAAACAATGTCAGTCGCACACACTAACTTTTGTTACCAGATCTCTCCTGTACTAAACTGTCAAAAAATAGTGATCCTTCTAGTTAATTTATTGGTGTTGGGCTGCTGCTGTGGACCGAAATCAAACTGGAGTCTCTAAATACAAGATGAACAACACCAAATACTGTCTCAAAGAGCAAATGCTATTTGTTTCTTGCTGAATACTGATGTAAAGCCAAGATCCCAGATTTCTATACGGTCCAGGGTTCAATTAACATCTGAAAAACTGAGATTAATTTACAATATTTTTAACAGAAAACTTTAAAAATTTGTAAAACGAATAGAGTAAAATGGATGGAACTCAAAAAGAATAACAGAGTGCATAACAACGTCTGTAAACAATAATGACAAGGAGACTAAACTTCCCAGTCAAGGGTTTCACATAACGGCCAACAGTCTGATGCAGAAGGTTGTGACACTCGTTTGCTAACTCAAAGGCAAACACAAGTGGAGTAGGGAAGTGACGAAAAATTTTAATTCCGTCTAATGAGGTGATATATTTTCTTTCTGTATCTGGTTTAGAAGTCTTATAGTTCTTGAGTGAATCCATATGGTTTATACCCTTTATAACTTAAGGGGTGCTTCTCACCTCTGGTCGCTGGCGAAAGGAAGAGATGTGATGTCGAGGCGCCGCCAGCACTCTCACCAAAAATGGCGACCTTGCTAGGATCCCCACCGAAGGCGGCAATGTTGTTCTGCACCCACTGCAGCGCCAGCACCTGGTCCTTGAGGCCCGCATTGCCCGGGATGTCATCGTTCTGCAGGCTCATGAAACCTACCACATGCCAGTAACACATAAGTTTCTCAAACTACTAGACATCAGCTACTTTGTTTATCCAATTTACAAGCTCCTTAAAGTCTAGTTTCTGAATTTTTTGTTCTGAAAAACAAAAATAAAAAGTCCAACATAGAAACAATAGAAAACTAGTCAGAGGAGTCTAGTTAGCGACATCTGCCAGATGACTCTTTATGGTTTCTTTGTCTGCTGTACTCAAGAGTCATATGTATCAATTTTCTATAGGTGCAGGTTAAAGTTGTTGGATATGACGACGCAGTGTCATACCCTGACATGCTAATCTTTAGAACGTAATGCATATGGTTTTTGTTTCATTCAAAACATTAAACTTTTAAATGTATTTTCTGTTTTACATTAAAGACAGTGAACCACTTCACGTAATGGAATACTTCGTCAGCACATCACCGGCTGTATGTTCCATTTGCCAACAGGTCATGCAAGGACATCACGATAGACCAATATGACTGTGGGATTGAAAATTTATTAGAGATATAAAACGTGTCAAATACTGGAAAATACTGCACACTCACTATCGTAATAAATGAATCCAGATTGTTTTGGACCATGCCTAGAGCAGTTTATTCAGATGATAGCAGACTCGAACTTACGAAACGGTCTTTCATGTCAACATGGAAACAATTCTACAAACGCCAGTGTCATTTTACTGTGACCTCAGACTTGTGATATTCTTCTGTGCAGTTTTTTTGAAATATATGACATTTCGCGTTACGTCCTTACTGTGGAGGAAAGATTTATGTCCTCAGAGTCTTTCAGGCAACATAATTGAATAATATCTTCTCAGATTTCAAGACACATGGTTTGCGATAAAATACTCGAGCGTTCCATGACTGTTTCCGCATCGTCGTCAGGCGTCAAAATCACTAACTGCCGGGGCTAGTGTGGTTTCTGTTTATATAGGTATGACTCCAGCATCTGGCACTAATCATAGAGGGCCGAAACGTCGCGTCGCGGAAGGTGACTCGGTTAGCTCTTAGCAGCTCCTTCTCGCCATGAGGCTGGCACCACGTTTGAAACTCCTAAGAAGAAGGATGCGAGACTTGATTATTGTTCCGTTATTTCATTATGGTATGTAGGGTGTGAAAACAATGAAAATTGATCTCCACAACATAAATGTCAGGTACTGCTAAGATGTGCACGACACATTGAGATAAATCCCTTTTCTTAGAGAACCTCTGATAATCTGCATATATTCTTCAATGCTAGATAATACCTTCATCAGCCGACTGACGTAATGTGGATCTGACTCGGCTGTGGAAACCATTGTAACATTTTCTTTAGGCAAGATGTCTGGACAAAGCGAGCTGCGCATATCGTTTTTTTGGTAGAGAGAGATGTTGGCGACTGGGCATGATTATTGGATTCTAAACGAATGAAAAAATTGCATTTATTTTTCTGTCGTAAGTGTCTGAAGCTCAAATCTTGCTGTTGTTCAGCACATACCATGTACTGGGCTCTAGTATGGAAAAGAGTCCACCCGTCGCAAGTATATCACAATTAATAGAAATCAAGAAAAAAAATAAAGACAATTAAAAGAAAAAGCAGTAACAGCGTTACTTTCACCCTTATCAAATATTAACATCCCATTATAGTGATCAGTCTCAAGACACTACGGTGCAGCATATCTCGTGCAAGTCTTTCATATTCTTTCATTTTTCTTCGTCGATGGACGAAGATGTATCGATGACAGAAACCGTAGCTTTCGTAGTTCAGCGGCGGCCCCGTCAGAAGCGGAAGTAACTGCAGAACATAACCGCCAGGCATGCAATTCACACGCCTGGGGAACTACAAAACTGGCGATGTAACTGCCAGCAGGGCAGATGGAAATAAATGCTCTTCCTGCAGCCATTTCAAGAAGGTCCACGTCAGCTGTGCTATGCCACCGTCTTCCTTCTACGACCACCACTGGACACTGCCAGTCTCCTTTGCTAGACTTGCCCAATGCCTTGCCTCGTCATGCTCTACTCCCACAGGAGTTCGCCAGCAGCGTTCGACTGCGGATGATAGGCTCGGAAACATTTTCACCGGATAGATGTTCTACCGATGTCTGGGTCGTGTGGTGCTCTCTGTACTTTCTTACGTTATTATCAAGTGACTGTAACTGGATCCTGTGATAGACACTGATCTCCTGAACTTTGTCAGTTCCTTACACTTTTTGATGACTAACAAATACTGTAAGTGAAAGAATGTTTACTCGTTACTGTAGGTTTCAGCACATATGTATGTGCAGTACCCTGCATCCACTTGAACCTCTTTACTGTGTTCAAGCTTTGGTCGGTACATTTTTTTTTACATGCACAATTCCTTTACCAGTGCCTTGATGCCTCTGTATATCGCCTGTTCATTAATATCTCTCAAATCCGTAGAACCAACTCAATGTACCTATTGAATTTTCAGCATTCGTCTGTACCACCGCATTTCAAATCTTTTATTCTCTCTCGTTGTTCGTCTACGTTCGACGTCAACGTGAAAACAATCACTCACAGGCGGCAGGTGGCAGCACTAGCAGTGGAGGGTAAATGAAGCGTGTCGTGGTTTTGGGGGAGGGGACACGGAGAACAGTGCAGTCGTTGTCGTTACACAGAAACGGAGCGATTTATCTGGCATCCAAAAGGACATGATCACTGGCTTTCGAAACAATAGTTGGAAGCATTTTGAAAACAGCGAAGTTTGTAAACTGCCGTGGTTAAAGCATACCGTGCATGGCAAAATGGTCTATCCAAAACTGGAGCCAAAGCAACTGTGGCGCACCACGAGCCATAGATGAATGGAGTAAACGACGGCTGCGGAGATGTGTACAGGCGAACAGACGTACAACTGTTGAGCAACTGACCGCCCAGATGAACCAAGGGGTTACCTACAGTGTCCCCTCAACGACGATTCAGCGAACGTTGCTGAGTATGGGTTCTCCGCAGCTGGTGCCTGAATTTGTGCTCAAAACTAACTACAGGTGATCGGTGATGAAGGCTGGAACTTGCACGCCAATGCCGCAAATGGACATCCTTTTCAGAAGTTTCACGTTTTGTGTACCATCGGACAGATGGCCGTTGGCGTCTGTGACATGAAACGTCTGAAAACAAACATCCTTCAACAATTGTCGAATGCGTCCGGGAGGCTGGATGGAGCGTTACGGTCTGGGAACTGTGACTGGACAGTGTATATAAAAAATCTTTCAGGAAGGACTTCGTAATAAGACCGCCTAAATTAGGAACTCCGATTATAAACTTCAATTTTTCGCGGCGATTCCAGAGGAATTATCCGAATTCGGACAGAAAATTACCGTCCAGTTGTACACTTCTTCTCACGAGCCAAAACATTATGACTGCTGGTCACAGTGAAACCGAATGAGTTCTGATGTGCTTGTAGATGTGCGAGGCGATAAGGAAGTATATAAACAAAGCAGACACGAATGGGGAATCATTCTACAGATGATGCTGGCCGCAAATTGCAAAATCCAGTGATATATCGCGGTCGTTGACGTGCGTATGTTGAAAGTACGAGTAGGCGACGAGATATTGGACATCCACGGCATCAGAGAACTTTGGGGTTGGGCCATACCCTCCCCTTACAAGTGGGCCGAGCGGTTCTAGGGGCTTCCGTCTGGAACCGCGCGACCGCTAAGGTCACAGGTTCGAATCCTGCCTCGGGCATGGATGTGTGTGATGTCCTTAGGTTAGGTTTAAGTAGTTCTAAGTTCTAGGTGACTGACGACCTCAGATGTTAAGTCCCATAGTGCTCAGAGCCATTTGAACTATTTTTGTTGTAGATCAGGCTACAGAGTACAATGCTGCTGCAGGCAATTAATTGGAGGGTAATTTTCTTTCCGATTTCGGATAATTCCTCAGGAATCCCCACAAGAAGTTTATGATCAGAGACCCTAATTTAGGCAGTTTTATTACGAAGTCTTCCCTAAAATGTATTTTTATATACAGTGTCGAGTCACATTTCCCAGACCGTAACGCTCCGGCCTCCTTCCTGGACCCTTTTAATGATTGTTGCAGGATGTTTGCTCTGAGACGTTTCACGCCATACACGCCTCTTTCGCCAGACACCATTACGTGTTTCCGTGATGACCCAACGACATTGTGCAGTGGGCACAGGATCAACGAGACTGGACCGTGGATGAATATAAATATGTCAACTGGTCGGATAAACCACGTTTCTTGTTGCAGAAGGTCGGTAGTCGTGTCTGGATAGCCATTTTCCAGGCGAACAGCAGCTGGAAACGTACACCGCGCTACGGATGCAGGCTGGTGAGAGTAGTACGAGGGCGAGTCAAATGAAAACTTTAAACATATTTTTAAATTTTATTTATTGTGCAGAAGTAGTACAAAGCTGTATCACTTTTCAACATAATCTCCCCCATGCTCAATGCAAGTCCTCCAGCGCTTACAAAGTGCATAAATTTCTTCTTTAGGAAAAAAAACTTTTGTTAGTCCGCGGAACCACTCATGCACCGCGTGTCGTTCCTCTTCATCAGAAAACAACTTTTTTCCTCCCATTGCGTCTTTGAGTAGTCCAAACATATGGAAATCACTTGGGGCAAGGTCCGGTGAGTATGGTGGATGAGGAAGACACTCAAAATGCAGGTCTGTGATTGTTGCAACTGTTGCACGGGCAGTGTGGGGCCTTGCATTGTCATGTTGCAAAAGGACACCTGCTGACAGTAATCCACGTCACTTTGATTTGATTGCAGGCCGCAGATGATTTTTAGATCTGTATATGATGCACTGGTGACAGTGGTCCCTCTAGGCGTGTAATGCTCCAAAATGACGCCTTTTTCGTCCAAAAAGAGAATCAGCATAACCTTGCCTGCTGATGGTTCTGTTCGAAACTTCTTTGGTTTTGGTGATGAGGAATGGCGCCATTCCTTGCTCGCTCTCTTCGTTTCCGGTTGGTGGAAGTGAACCCAGGTTTCGTTCCCAGTAACGATTCTTGCAAGGAAGCCATCACCTTCTCGTTCAAAGCGCCTAAGAAGTTCTTCACAAGCATCAACACGTCGTTCTCTCATTTCAGGAGTCAGCTGCCATGGCACCCATCTTGCAGACACTTCGTGAAACCAGAGCACATCATGCACAATGTGGTGTGCTGACCCGTGACTAATCTGTAAACATGCTGCAATGTTATTCAGTGTCACTCGGCGGTTTTCCTTCACTATGGCTTCAACTGCTGCAATGTTCTGTGGAGTCACAACTCGTTGTGGCTGGCCTGGACGAGGAGCATCTTCCGCTGAAGTCACACCATTTGTGAACTTCCTACTCAATTCGTAGACTTGCTGCTGTGACAAACGTGCATCATTGCACTGAACCTTTATTCGTCGATGAATTTCAATAGGTTTCACACCTTTACTACCCAAAAACCGAATAACAGAACGCTGTTCTTCCCTGGTGCAAGTCGAAAGTGGGGCGACCATCTTTATACTGATACTCGGGCGGTATGTGTGCATCTGCACTATGCTGCCACCTACATGCCACTCTGCACGCTGTTTGTAGCACGCTTACCAACTTACAGGATAACGGCGCGAAATTTCGATTTGTTATTACAAGTTTAAGGTTTACATTTGACTCACCCTCGTTTTATAGTATGAGGAACATTCATCTAGGCCTGCATGGAAAGTGTGGTAATAAACGAAGGCACCATGGCAGCTGTGGACTACGTGAACATTATTGTGTACTACCTGCAGCCCTTCATACTTCATGTCTTCCCTGACAAGGATGGCCCCTTCTAGCAGGATAGCTGTTCGTGTCACCAGGCCAAAATCATGCCACTGTGGTTTGAGGAACGTGATAGTTAATTCACGGTCGTGTCTTGTCCACTAAAGTCACCTGATCACAAAACAACGGAACGCATTTAGGACGCCATAGGTCACCAGCTCCGCCACACAAACAACTGACCCTATTTTACGGGAATTCCCTGCCCTGTGCGTAGAACTCTGCTGCCAGACACTTCCAAAAACCAGACACACCCAGAGACCTACCAAGGAGTTTTTAATTCCATGCCATGCAGAATCATTGCGTTCCAAGAGTTGACCAACATGCTATTATGCAGGTGGTAAAAATGTACATCGGTGTATACAATGTGCGACTGGACCATGATGATCACTCACGTCTTGTTAATGCGATGTTCTGAGTTTTCATGCAGCTCTAATTTTTTCTGTGAGTTCTATTACTTTCTTAACTCAGTTTTGCACCCGTTTTCTTCTCTGTCTCAGTCTGACTGCACTTCCCTTCTGTCAAAATCTTATATGTATTGGTTCTGAGAACTATGGTACTGAACTTCTGAGGTCATCAGTCCCCCATAACTTAGAACTACTTAAACCGAACTAACCTAAGGACATCACACACATCCATGCTCGAGGCAGGATTCGAACCTGCGACCGTAGCGGTCGCGCGGTTCCAGACTGTAGCGCCTAGAACCTGCTCGGCCAGCCCGGCCGGCCTTATATGTACTATTTCTGTATAAAACGTCCGATGAATTTATCTGAACTCTATGTAGATCGTTTTTAACGTGTTGAATACGGAGTTGTTGCTTGTACGAGTATCTTAAAATTTCGTGGGAGTTTGCTGGGAGTTTGTGGATGCTCCCCTAAGACTTTAATGTTCTTTTTCGAATCCATGCGGCGATGTCGAATAATTTTTCTGTTGTTTCATTTGAGTTTGGTTTGTATCCATCTGTTCTCACCCAGCATATCTCACATATCACCTCCTACAAGGGGCGATCGACACCTTTTCGTTCGAAGTCAGTACAGTCCACAATCGGTATGCCGATCACGCAAAATTGCCGTGAGGATTCTACGTCTGCATCTACATCTACATGGGTACTCCACAAATCACACTAAGGTGCCTGGCAGAGGGTTCATCGAACCACCTTCACAATTCTCTATTATTCCAATCTCGTACAGCGCGCGGAAGGAATGAACACCTATATCTTCCCGTACGAGCTCTGATTTCCCTTATTTTATCGTGGTGACCGTTCCTCCCTACATTGGTCGGTGTCAACAAAATATTTTCGCATTCAGAGGGGAAAGTTGGTGATTGGAATTTCGTGAGAAGATTCCGTTGCAACGAAAAACGCCTTTTTTTTAATGATTTCCAGTCCAGCTCCTGTATCATTTTTGTGACACTCTCTCCCATATTTCGCGATAATACAAAACATACTGCCTTTCTTTGAAGTTTTTCGAAGTACTCCGTCAGTCCTATCTGGTAAGGATCCCACATCGCGCAGCAGTATTCTAAAAGAGGACGGACAAGCGTAGTGTAGGCAGTCTCCCTAGTACATCTGTTATATTTTCTAAGTGTTCTGCCAATAAAACGCAGCCTTTGGTTAGCCTTTCCCACAACATTTTCTATGTGTTCCTTCCAATTTAAGTTGTTCGTAATTGTAATATCTAGGTATTTAGTTGAATTTACGGCTTTTAGGTTAGACTGATTTATCGTGTAACCGAAGTTTAACGAGTTCCTTTTAGCACTCATGTGGATCACCTCACACTTTTTGTTATTTAGGGTCAACTGCCACTTTTCGCACCATTCAGATATCTTTTCTAAAGCGTTCTGCAGTTTGTTTTGATCTTCTGATGACTTTATTAGTCGATAAACGACAGGGTCAACCGCAAACAACCGAAGGCGGCTGCTCAGATTGTCTCCAAAATCGTTTATATAGATAAGTAACAGCAAAGGGCCTATAACACTACCTTGGGGAACGCCAGAAATCACTTCTGTTTTACTTGATGACTTTCCGTCAATTACTACGAACTGTGACGTCTCTGACAGGAAATCACAAATCCAGTCACATAACTGAGACGATATTCCATAAGCAAGCAATTTCACTACGAGCCGCTTGTGTGGTACTGTGTCAAAAGCCTTCCGGAAATCCAGAAATACGGAATCGATCTGAAATCCCTTGTCAATAGCACTGAACACTTCGGGTGAATAGGGAGATAGTTGTGTTTCACAGGAACGACGTTTTCTAAACCCATGTTGGCTGTGTGTCAATAGACCGTTTCCTTCGAGGTAATTCATAATGTTCGAACACAACATATGTTCTAAAATCCTACTGCATGTCGACGTTAACGATATGGGCCTATAATTTGGTGGATTACTCCGACTACCTTTCTTGAATATCGGTGTGACCTGTGCAACTTTTCGGTCTTTGGGTACGGATATTTCGTCTAGCGAAAGGTTGTATATGATTGTTAAGTATGGAGCTAATGCATCACCATACTCCGAAAGGAACCTAATTGGTATACAGTCTTTCGAGGCAATCATCCCACCGGTGCACCAGGTTGAAGATATCCGTTTGGTAAAATACCGTGTCCAGCTGAGTGGAGAGATCCGTAAGTGCCTCCTGCACATACCTGACCGACAGGAGTCGTCGACTCTACAAGGCCTTCGTTTAGGGACTCGATGCGTGTTATTCGCAATGGTAGAGATCGGGACTCTGGGGCGGGTGCTCCAGTGTCTCCCACTTGGATTGGCGGAACTTCTGATTCCCTCCCAGACCTTGTGTCGAATCGTGACCAGCACGAAACTTGGCACACCATTCCACTACGGTGGTTTTCGGGAGACATCTCCCCCATACAAATTCTTCTTCCTCCCTTGGATGTCCACCGGCGTTTGCCTTTCGGCAGCTAAGAAAAATAACAGCACATTGCTCCCGTTTGAATGCATTTGGTAATAACGTCGTCATGGTTCACATACTTGGATTTACCGCACGCACGTCGAAAAGACACAAATACCTACACGTCGGTTTTTATATACCCGCATCGGAACAACGCTCTAACGGAAACACACTACTGGCCATTAAAATTGCTACACCACGATGATGACGTGCTACAGACGCGAAATATAACCGACAGGAAAAAGATGCTGTGATATGCAAATGATTAGATTTTCAGAGCATTCACGCAAGGCTGGCGCCAGTGGCGACACCTACAACGTGCTGACACGAGGGAAGTTTCCAACCGATTTCTCATACACAAACGGCAATTGACCGGCGTTGCCTGGTGAAACGTTGTTGTGATGCCCCGTGTGAGGAGGAGAAATGCGTACCATCACGTTTCCGACTTTGATAAAGGTCGGATTGTAGCCTATCGCGATTGCCGTTTATCGTATCGCGACATTGCTGCTCGCGTTGGTCGAGATCCAATGACTGTTAGCAAAATATGGAATCGATGGGTTGAGGAGGGTAATACGCAACGGCCTTGTATCACTAGCAGTCGAGATGACAGGCATCTTATCCGCATGACTAATGGCTGGTGCAGCCACATCTTGATCCCTGAGCCAATAGATGCGGACCTTTGCAAGACAACAACCATCTGCACGAACAGTTCGACGACGTTTGCAGCAGCACGGACTATCAGCTCGGAGACCATAGCTGCGGTTACCCTTGACGCTGCATCACAGACAGGAGCGCCTGCGATGGTGTACTCAACGACGAACCTGGGTGCACGAGTGGCAAAACGTCATTTTTTCGGATGAATCCCGGTTCTCTTTACAGCATCATGATAGTCGCATCTGTGTTTGGCGACATCACGAAGAACGCACATTAGAAGCGCGTATTCGTCATCGCCATACTGGCGTATCACTCGGCGCGATGGTATGGGGTGCCATTGGCTACAGGTGTCAGTCACCTCTTGTTCGCATTGACGGCCCTTTGAACAGTGGATGTTACATTTCAGATGTGTTACGACCCGTGGCTCTACCCTTTATTCGATCCCAGCGAAACCCTACATTTCAACAGGATAATGCACGACCGCATGTTGCATGTCCTGTACGAGCCTTTCTGGATATAGAAAATGTTCGACTGCTCCCCTGGCCAGCACATTCTCCAGATCTCTCACCAATTGAAAACGTCTGGTCAATGGTGGTCGAGCAACTGGCTCGTCACAAAACGCCAGTCATTACTCTTGATGAACTGTGGTATCGTGTTGAAGTTGCATGGGCAGCTGTACCTGTACACGCCATCCAAGCTCTGTTTGCCTCAATGCCCAGGCGTATCAAGGCCGTTATTACAGCCAGAGGTGGTTGTTCTGGGTACTGATTTCTTAGGATCTATGCATCCAAATGGCGTGAAAATGTAATCACATGTCAGTTCTAGTATAATATATTTGTCCAATGTATACCCGTTTATCATCTGCATTTGTTCTTGGTGTAGCAATTTTAATGGCCAATAGTGTATCTTGCTCGCCCCATATATATGAATATAAGATTTTTGCAGGCATACAGGCCTTATGATTTGATAATTATGTTGTAGAGTTTGTTTTTTGTATTGTGTGCTTGAATTTCTATAGAGAAGTTCTCTGTTCCATTTTTATTTCTTCCACAGTAGATCCAAGGATCTCGCATAGGAATATTAAGTACGGAACTCCCTCGAATCAACCATACTTTGTGGACAATTTTTCTATGTCGTGGTTACAGCACATGAACTGAGTTCTTTTTTGGGAGAAAGTATGTAAGCCAAGCTTTTGAGCGTATTAACTATCCGAAAAATGTCACATTACAGCCTTAAGCTACTGGTTAAATTATTTATACAACCTTTTCAGTCGTCTGACCGTCATCAAGTTCATAAAAGTACTCGCAGCATCATGTGATATTGCTGAAGACTTGGCAGATGATTGGTGGCAGCGGTGGTGATAAATCCATGAACAATAGACTGTCACCATATTTTAATAGAAATTATGTCGAAAATCTATAAAAACTGTGCTGCGGAGAGCACACGTTCATAACAGGATTGCAGTTTTAACGTGAGTGTGTACACTCCACAGCACAGTTCTTAAAGATCAACGACGTATTTTATATTGCGACAGGATGACAGTGTATTGTCTATGTTTTTATGAACTGGCAATAACGAGTTTATATTTCTTCTAACATGATGCTGTGAATAATTCTATGAACTTGATGATGGTCAGACGATTGGAACTGGTTGTATAAATAAAGTATTTTACCAGCAGCTCAAGACGATAATACGACATTTTTCAAATGTATATAAGCTGTTGGGCACTCCCTCCTGAAAATATATTAATTTCTGTTTCATTCCAGTGGTTTAGAAATTTGCTAATATTGCCAAACAGCGAAAGCACAGGATGATATACCATCATAAACACATTTTTTAAGTATCGATCGTAAGATTTCGATTTGTCTCTTGCTGTGCTCATTTCGGCGTCGCACGATTCTGTGTTGGTTTAATCGCCCTAATCGATTTCCCTTAAGACCAGAATCTTCTGGATTTCTCGAAAATATTCGTAGCTAACGCCTGTCCTGAAGCAAATAAAACGATTTACTTACCAAGGGCGCCGAGACGATAGGCGGTTGTAACCAACCAGAAGCAAATAAAACGATTTACTTACCAAGGGCGCCGAGACGATAGGCGGTTGTGACCAACACAGCGCCCTTCTCCACGAAATAGTGTGGAGTACCATTGAAAGAAAAACCCTTTGAGAAGCCGCCACCGTGAATGTAGACCATGACGGGGAAAGGACCACTCCCCGTAGCCGGCACATACACGTTGAGGTAGAGGCAGTCTTCGGAGCCGTCGTAGTCGGTCTGGGGGCAGCCTCGCGCGAGGGTAAGCGCGTCTCGAAGCCCGGACCACGAGGGAGCCGGCTGCGGGTCCTGCGCACGTCAGCACATGGTCAAGACCAATCGCTACTGCCACACACACATGCACGCGTCACAGTACGACATATTGATCCACACATTTAAACATTAATACACTTTGGGAGGTTCCTACCCCATTCCGTGGCATCTAATAGTCAGGCCCAGTAGATGAGTGGGTTGCCAAGCGAGTGCATCAGAAATATTTTCATGATTATCGTACCCACTGAAACTATGCTTCAAATATGAACCCTAGTGCCTATCAGTTAAGCTATAATTTATTCTCGTCCTTACTTTTTAATGCAACCGAATGGATAACGCATCTGACTAATAGCTAGTGCACATTTCTGATGGACTCACTCCTCTCTGGCAAGGCCACGTTTCCTTCCTGTGGTATAGATTTTATTCAAAACTTGGACATCCCCGCAAGAAAATGGAGGTTATGGTGAAATAATTCAACAAAGTGGCTACCCACAACTCAATAAACAAGACCACTATTTGTCTGATATATCTCCACTTTCATTGCAATAAATTCTTTCATGCTAATGTTGCAAAATATCTTGCATTACACTTAAACACAATAGTAAAACAAGTGATTCTCCACCCAATGGGCATTATACTATGGTCTCGTAATGTTTCTGTCTATTTCTACTGTGCTCATTCTGGACTGGTAAGGAATCTTTTGCTACTTCTTTCTCTCCCACACTCTCATACTCTCATTCATTAGCAACATAACGAATTTACTAACTTTCGTGCTGTACTAGGGAGAATCATGCTTGATCCACTAAATTCGCTACTGTCTCATGCAAATCACACAGATTAAATACACATAATAAATCACACTAACAGTATAAAACACATCTCTAAAAACAAAATGTTTGGTTTTCTACTCGTTCTGCTTTCCCACACCAAACAATAGTCATCCCAGATTCACACGTCACTGACCAACGTAATAATTTTCCTACCAAAAACTCTGGAGGATTTGTGCACATCTCCCTGTGCAATGCAACCCTCATGGTGTTGCCGGGTAGATGGCTGACTCACCTTAATTCACTCTCAGAGTATCTGAATATCAAACTGGCGTCACACAAATGTATCTCATAATGGAAGTTTTGGTATCTTATTTATTTCACACTTGGATTCTCAACTGAATGCTAGCAAAGCACTTCTAATTCTTTTTATTGTCTCATAGTCAGGTTGATACTCACACTGTACTCACAATGTGGAAGTGCTTGTCTCTAATTCAAGTTCTGCACACGGAAATCTTAATTATTTTCAACTTAGATTTAGACACGCAAGTATTTCATATTAATACTACCACACGCTAGTATTTCGTCTTATCATTACAACACGTGGTTTCTTTGTCACCTCGGAAGAATCCTATGTTCTCCATGAATTTTTATCTGCCTATCTTTCTCAGAACAATTTACATCAGCCTCCCACCAAAAGTTTCTAAAAAGAGAAATTATTAGTTCACCTACACCTAAATATTCTACTTGCATACCATTTTCATTTAACTTCGTTTTTCTGGAGCACACATAGAACACGTCTTCACACCTCAGGAACCAACGACAGAGTGCTGAAACATGGTCGTTCATGCGGTCATCCCGCGCTTCCGCAGAAGTGAGGGAGGGCCTTGCCACCGTATTGGTCAGCCACATTCCAAGCCCTCTGGTGCTCTGGTCTACTTCCTCTCTTTGGTTCGGCCAAAGGTGACCAGAGAACCGTCTCAAAGATGATTATAGTATCTACCTTCACTATCTGGGGTCAGCAGACGACCAGCCATTCATTCAATTCACAAACATTACCAAACTGGAATCAGGGATCTATTTTAAGGAAGTGCACATCTGAATAATTAAACATACAAATTGCCCTTCTTTCCTACATTGGTAACTGGCTTCGGTGTATTAAATAAAATTGTGTCATTCTATAAAAAACGCTGTTCTGACAAGAACAACAAAGTATGTTGTTGCACATGTTTTCTATGTTGGGCAGTACTGTACCCTTTCAACTTAAACAACGTTACTCTGCACTGAAGGGGAAAAATCGCAGCAGCAAAAAGTAATTAATGTAGACTAATGAAGTTACGGGAATACATTTGTCTAGGTAACATTTTTAAGTGATTAACATTGCAAATCGCAGCTTAATGCAAGTGTGAAATAAGCCATAGCAAATGTGAAATGCTGGTACATTAATAACCGGTGTAAATGCTAAAATGTTGAATGCGAGCGTACAAAGGCGCTTGCGTTGTGTTGTATAGGTGCCGAAGGTCAGTTTGTGGGTTGGGGTTCCAAGCTTGTCGCACTTGGTCGGTCAATACAGGAACGGTTAATGCTGTTTGTGATGGACAACGCTGGAGTTGTCATCCGATGATGTCTCATATGTGCTCGACTGGAGGCAGATCCGGTGGTCGGGCAGGCCAAGATAACGTGTCGGCACTCTGTAGAGCTTGTTGGGCTATAAAAGCGGTAGGTGGGCGAGCGTTGTCCTGTTGCAAAACACGCCGCAGACTGCTGTTCATGAATGGTATCACAACAGGTCGAAGCACCAGAATGACTACAAATTTGCACTCAGGTTGCATGGAATAACCACGAGAATGTTTCTGTTGCCATACGAAATCGCAATCCAGACCAAAACTCCAAAACCGCCATGGACGCGGACAGGGCAGCCTTTAAGGCTACCCTGACTGCAGAGACGGAGGAGGCATGCAACCAGCTGCGACAATTGCAGATGGCGCACGACATCTGTGCGGACGCCGCAGGCGAAGAGAAGACGCCAGCCGCAGCTCCCCTGACGCAGCAGCCGGCAGAAGGACACACCGCGGTGGACACACTGGACACACCGAAGAAGACGGAACGCGCAGCAACAACGCCGAAGCCTAGCTAGGGCTCCGAGCAGCTCTGCTCTGGCGAATGGGCTACCAGGGCGATCAGGACGCTCAAGGGCATGGGCTACGTCGTCCGCCACACGGGAAAGACTCAGCCGCGGCGCTTGGCTTCGACGCACGCCCGCCAGACACCGATGGACGACCTGGACCCTCCCCCGCGCGAAGTCACCACTGACAGCACGGCATTGGGCTCTCACAGCTCAAACTCTAGCACACAGTGCTGCAATATCGTCACGGACTGATCTCTTATGACGAACACTTGGCATGAGATGGTATCCGATTGCATGACACCCGCTTCTAACTTAACTCATCCTTGCATGACCTATCGCAGTCCGCAAGACATCTGCTACTGCTCTTATTACCCGACCTAACTATCGTAGAGGTTTTTTTTCCTTGGCGCGTGCCTTGACACTTTTTTCCCTCTGACCTTCAAACCGCTTCCCTTCGTTCGACTTTCGACCCAATCTGTCTCCAGATGAGCGCGTATTAATGGTTAACCTTAACCAAACGTACGCAAACATTGCAGTACCCACATCCTGCGACACCTCACTTTAGTGAACACTAACCCTTATGCACAGATGGCAGTAGACCTTTTGAGTTGGCCATGATGCCGGTGTGGGCGTGGAGGGGCTCCACTTCTTAAAAACAAAATCCAGCTGTAGGTCGTGCGTGTAGCACGCCGAGAGGTTGGTTTCAGGCCATCAGCTGGCCTCCTTCTAACCAAACACGACTGTCACTGGCACTGAAGCAGAACCAGCTTTCATCTGAAAACCAAAAAGACCTCCGCCCTGCCCTCCAATGAGCTCTAGCTTGACAGCACTGAAATCGCAAGTGGTAGTGGTTTCCGGTCAGTGGGATGCATGCTAGATGGCATCTGCCTCGGAGTTGTCCTTGAAGTAACCGATTAGTCACCGTTCGTTGTGTCACTGTGATGCCAAATTCTGCTCAAATTGTTGTTGCAGATGCTGAACGATGCTCCAGAGCCATACGCTGGACACGATGGTCTTCCCTCCCGGCACTGTCACGTGAGCGTCCGGAGCCCAGTCTGCCTGTATCCTTACATCCTAGTGACTACCGCTGCCAGCGGTCATGTACAGTAGGTACATTTGGTTTAAATGGTTCAAATGGCTCTGAGCACTATGGGACTTAACAAACATCTGAGGTCATCAGTCCCCTAGAACTTAGAACTACTTAAACCTAACTAACCTAAGGTCATCACACACATCCATGCCCGGGGCAGGGTTCGAACCTGCGACCGTAGCAGTCGCGCGGTTCCGGACTGAAGCATCTAGAACCGCTCGGCCACCGCGGCCGGCAGCTACATTTCTGCCACGTCTTTCAGCAATATCTCAGGAGACACAGCCTTCTCGTTGCCCTATTATACGACCTAATTCAAACGGAATGAGATGTTGAGAACGGCATTTTTTGTCGCCTTAATGGCGTTCTTGATTAACATCTACTCAGCACGTCCTGGCTCAAAGGTAACTTATACCCACGACCGTTGTTGTGTGTATTTGAAGCAAACCTGATCCGCATCGTCATAGTGATGCTACTAGCGCGACTCTTATGAGACTGGCACGATATATGAATAAACATCATCTTTCAGATGTAGAAAGATGCCCTCCAGCAATCTTTGATGTAGCATAACTCCTTCAGGCAACGATAGGTTCAAAGTTTATTTATTCATTTATTCAGTGATTTGGTCTGGGCATATTGAGATCTCCAGGTCCTCAGACCACATCAAACACCTCACATAAGTTTGCAAAATTTTACACACTTGTCGCTTTGGAGCGCTACATACAGGGTTTTAGGGATATGAGAGCAGATATTTTTATTGATGACTGAAGACAGTGTACTGAACAACATTATATCGGTATGTACTTCATCTGCAGACTAACAGTTATAACTACTAGGAGTAGTATGTTTCTAGATAGGTTAGTATCTACAAATAGTTGTGCCAAGAGATTTCATTAATGCTTACGAGGGCTGTTCAGGAAGTAAGCTCCGATCGGTCGCGAAATGGAAATGACAGTGAAAATCCGCAGCAGCTTTGCACAGATGTGTTGAGCAGTCTCTAGGAAGCCTGTCGATCGTTTCACGTATCTCTTTTTAGTTCTGACAAGGGAACCTCCCCATCGCACCCCCCTCAGATTTAGTTATAAGTTGTCACAGTGGATAGGCCTTGAAAAACTGAACACAGATCAATCGAGAAAACAGAAAGTTGTGTGGAACTATGAAAAAAATAAGCAAAATTTACAAACTGAGTAGTCCATGTGCAACATAGGCAACGTCAAGGTCAGTGTGAGCTCAGGAGTGCCGTGGTCCCGCGGTTAGCGTGAGCCGCTGTCGAACGAGGGGTCCTTGGTTCAAGGCTTCCCTTGAGTGAAAAGTTTACTTTCTTTATTTTGGCAAAGTTATGATCTTTCCGTTCGTTCATTGACGTCTATGTTCACCGTAATAAGTTTAGTGTCTGTGTTTTGCGACCGCACCGCAAAACCCTGCGATTAGTAGACGAAAGGATGTGCCTCTCCAATGGGAACGGAAAGCATTTGATCGCAAGGTCATAGGTCAACCGATTCCTCCACAGGAAAACACGTCTGATATATTCTATACGACACTGGTGACGGCATGTGCGTCACATGACAGGAATTTGTTGTCGACCCACCTAACTTTTAGACTTGGCGAATGGGTAAAAAGATTCTTCTACCTTGCCCGATTTAGGTTTTCTTGTGAATGTGATAATCACCCCCAAAAAAGTGATGAAAACGTAAGAGTTAGTTACATAAACAGCAACAAATGAATGCAACGGTTTCACAGCCGCACAGTTTTCCCTGTGCTCTGTCTAAACATATGTTTTTAACGTTTTCAAATTTTTCCGTGTGTAGACCGTCAAATCCTGCACATGTCCAAGCAAATCTGAGCATGTCCTGGAATTTTGGAGAGCGAAGTTGATTATGTGTGAGTGCCTGAACTTTGATAATTGACACACGATCACGTAAACAATACTGCTCTGTGTACCTGTACAGCTTCGCAAAATCATAGACTTTTCACAAAGTATTTCACTTGCCTAAAACCAAACACATCTCACGGTTGCACAAGAGGTGTCCAACCTGGAGGAATGGTAATCGCGTCTACTCCCACACTAAAATTGTACAATGCCTGATCCTTCTTTCCTGTATAGGCTGTATAAAAAATTAAACTTTTCACTCGAGGGAAGCCTTGAACTTTTCACAGCTGCACTCGCTAACTACGGGACCACGGCGCTCCTGAGCTCGCACTGTCCTTGATGTTGCCTATCTTGCACATGGACTACTCAGTTTGTATATTTTGCTTACTTTTTTCATAGTTCCACACAACTTCTTCCTGTTTTCTCGATTGATCTGTGTTCAGTTTTTCAAGGCCTATCCACTGTGCCAACTGATAACTAAATCTGAGGGGGGTGCGATGGGGAGGTCCCCTTGTGAGTACACAGTGAGCACGTTAAGATGCCTAGACCAACAGTGTCTGCCGCTAAGTATGGGTCCGAGAGATTTCTCCTGATTTCATGCAACCCCACATAACGTAACTCTCAAACATTTCTTCCTTCATGACAATTCTTGGCCGCACACTTCAGGGGCAATGAGGACTCCCCTGCAGCGTTTTAGATGGAACATATTTGATCAACCATCATGCAGTCTGGACTTGGCTCTCTGCTCACGTGAACCGCTGGCTATGAAGACATTTTGGTGCAGACCAGCGTATAGAAACCACAGGCAGCTGTTTTTTTATGATAGCGTGTTGGAAAGATGGTACAATGTTACGAAAAAATGTCTAAGTCGGAGCGACGCCTATGTAAAGAAGTAACTGGAAGGTATAGCAAACTGTTGCAAATAAAACATTTTTGATTATCACTGCGGTTTCCATTTCGCGACCGATCGATCCTTACTTTCCGAACAGCTCTCAGTTACTTTCTCCTGGGTAGCAGGTCAGGTGACGAAAGGTGGACGCATGGACGCAAAACGTGTAGCCTATAGTGACAGTTGTAGTCCACTTAGCGGTGCAGTTACGACTGTGCAGAAAGGATCAGGTAGTAAATTATGTGACTTGTTTGTGGGATGAGTGTTAGACGTAAAGAGAAACACACACACTGGAGTGGACATATATTATGGTACCAACGATCACAGTATCTGCAGTTAAACCTCTAACACCCTGTATAATGCAGTACTGATACCAGGCAGTCATGCGAACGTCCACCTCTGACGTAAATCATGACAATGAAGTGGTGAGTATGTGCCAGTCAGCTGTATGGAACGAGCGCAGTAAGAAGGACGATGTGGAGGAATATCAGAGAGAAGCTGTCATGTTTGAAGGTGCCAATGATGGCACCGAGAATGAAGTTGCAGGATGTCTTAGTGAATCAACGAGGTCTGCTCGACATGACTACAACAAGTGGTGTATCACTCGCAACCACGTAACATAGTGTAAGAATAGTCGTAAAAAGATGCTTACCGACAGACTCTAGAGACGAGTGTCACTCCTGTCGACGACAATCGATTTCAAATCCGAGACAGTAATTGCTGTTCAGTGGAAGGAGGTCTATCTGAATCAGTTATATTGCGAAGGGAAGTGTGAAGAACAGACCTTTTGGGTCGAGGCATTGCTGTAGCGGCACATGTCTACAATGGGCCAACACAGCTGGATAGTTGCTGACGGCAGGCGTGGCGTTCGTTCAATTGGTGCAAGACGTCGAGTGAAGCGACAGTCCAATAAGACGTTCAACTCATAGTGTAGAGCGGATGTGGCTCTGGCTGGAGGTGGTTCTGTGATTTTTCGGGGGTGAATGTCGTTTCGAGACTCTGGCTCACTTATCCACCTTACCGTGAACATGAAACTGGAGGTTTATCTCAGCATTCTCGGTAATCTTGTGTTGCCCTTTCTTCAGCGTCTTCATGAAGAGTGCGGTGTGGATAGTCTCGTCTTCCGAGGTGACAACAGCCAGGCACGCTATCGGACCTCGACTGCTCGAGTGGCTCGTTGAACCACCCGACCTTAAGCCGTCGGCACATGGGCCGTGCTGTCGAACGTTAACGTTGAGCGTGCCAAGTTCAACGTGCTGCTGAACGCTCAGGAAATATGCGAGTTGTGCATACGGTACGTGGGCCCCAACGTGGTATACGCGATCGCAACTCACTGCAGCGGCAGTTGAGGGGTGTTTCTAGTTCGTAAATCACACTGTATAATCAACAGGCGCGCGTAAAATTCCCACATTAGCTCTATTGAAACGCACATTTCCTCCATCGTCCACGAAAAGGAAAGTACCATGTCCAACCAATAAGAACACAGGTTTATAAAAGTTCCATTACAAACACTACTGCCCGAACGGTTCTAGGCGCTTCAGTCTGGAACCGCACGACCGCTACGGTCACAGGTTCGAATCCTGCCTTGGGACATGGATGTGTGTGATGTCCTTAGGTTAGTTAGGTTTAAGTAGTTCTAAGTTCTAGGGGATTGATGACCTCAGATGTTAAGTCCCATAGAGCTCAGAGCCATTTGAAACATTTTGAACAAACACTGCGGTGCAAATTTGGAATACTTCTCCGCATAAGGTAAACATTATTTCATCATTTCCACATTTTGGTAAAACCCCAAGGTCAGTCTTACTTTATTACTGTTCCTACCCAGTAGCAGAATCTTTGCAACATATGAATTACGAAGCGTAAAAGGAAAAGGAGCAAAATATCTTTATACAAGTACCGCAAGCTGTCCTGTAGATTAAGCCAATCGAACAAAGTCACCCCTCAAAAACAGGTAAACTTATATTTACATAACATCAATTATTATAGCATATACTTATATTAAACTAATAGTAAAGTATCAGAACCCAACAAAACGCGAATGTTAGGAAAAAATTTGGAAGTGTTAAGACGCGATCCACCGTCCCAACAAAGACTCACTACCGGACAGAGATGCTACTCATTAGGCTAATCCAACAACGCGCTACTTGCACTTAATCATATTTCATTACTCTTGCTAAAACATTAATCGTAGATAATCATGTTACTAACAGAAATTTAACTATAACAAATTGTACCAAGAACAATGCATTTTGGGTGGATCTTCAGTGAGTCGCTGCCTTCAAATAGCCTACTCTCATAATACTCAAGTTACAATAATTCTTCTGCCACGAATATGATGTTTCTCATTATTTTATTAGAACGAATCACTCAACTAACAACGGGTTTCCCAGTGATTCTCAATTTTCTTGTGCTCAGAAACGGCATATGTACGTATATTCTTGAAATGAATGCCTCACAACTCTGTACTGAAGGGGGACGGCGTGCGTGTGACGTAGGTGGCGTTGTGCCATCTCATTGGTCAACGCTCAGACGCACGCTCAGAATATCTGACATGCCAGATATTGCTCTGCACGTTCCGAAAGACTCCCGAACGTGCTATTCCACGCTATGACGCCAGAAACTCGGCACGCTCAACGCTCAACGTTCGGATGTACGGTCCGCTAACGTTAGCGTTGCGCTCTACGAGTTTTGTGACGTCACTTTCTCCTATTTCTCGTGGAGGACCCGTTTTGTCACGTTAAACACAAGTTCTGTGATATTTCGGAAACGTGCCACGTAAATTAGAACCAATGGGAAGCAAGAACACTCCCTACGTCACAAGCAGAAAGCGAGACCCCATACTATATTTGTCGTGCTCAGTAGAAGCCCTTATTCGGTGGGTTTACGTTATACGTTGCAGCCTATGAATATATGCTGTTTCTAAGAACCAGCACACTGAATGCCTCGAGAACGATTTGTTTTAATAGAATGATGGTAAACATCGTATTGGCGATTAAAGAATCTGCATACTTAGCTATTTTCACGTTATAATTCGCTTGTCATGCCGCTAAGGTGAAATAAGGCGACGACTCATTGAAGAGTTACGAGAACGTGTCGTTCTTGTTATTTGTTATCGTTAAATGTCAATAAAAATTTGGCGGTTAAAGCCTTTAGGAAATTGTAACATAAAGTATGTGGCGGCTAGACCTTCACTTTAATCTGTCGCCGCCGCGCGGTTATAGTGGCCGGTTATGTGTGCGCAGCGTTCCCGACAATGCAAGTCACTGGCGTTTATATCGCGCGTGTTTTGATATTTACTCTCTGATTTCAAGTGGAATCTCAAGTGCGAAAGTGTACACTGAAGTTTAGTTCCAGTTTTAGTACTGATTATCCAAACATTTACGAATTTGAAGATTGGTTCTTGGGAACATTTAAAGTACCGGAAGAAGACGTCTGTGGACTGGCATACGACCTCCTGAGTGACGTACACACGGTGAAATTGCGGAACGAGGAAATCTGCCGAAGAAATGTGTACACACTAACGTGGATGCCGAGTACGAAACTATGCGAGGAGACTCGTGATAACATTACGTACGCTTGGTTACGTCTCGGAACCGTAAAAGTGCATCTGTTACCATTTGAACTTGATCTGGTGTACATTAAACAGGCTGTGGAGGTAACACGCACTACAAAATGGATAATGGTGTGAGAACTGTTAAAATTGATTTACAATCCCGCATACTGCCCTTTCTCAAAGTGTGCGGATTTCAAGTTCTCGTAGTTTTTACGAGGGGTAACCACGTACTTGTTCTGCCATCTTAAGGCGGAGTGTCCGCTAGGACGAAGGGTACAGCCGCCTGCCAAGGTAGACAGCCGGCACGGTAGCTCAGCGTGTTCGGTCAGAGGGTTAGCTGCCCTCTGTAATAAAAAACTGAGTTAATGGATCAACGACGAACTGAAACGGATGTCTTGCGACGTCCGGCCCCAGCAGTTGAAACGAACGAAAACGATCAAAATGAGATTTAAAAAAAAAGGTAGATTCCGGAGGCAGGCCCAGGCTCAGTATGCCGCAGTCGCCATCCGTTTGTTTACGCGCAGCGACACCGTCGTGCGCCCTCCCGATGACGTAGCAATCGCTGCCGCTGCGGCAGTAACTGAAGTGTTGCAAATTAAAGCACTCCCTGTGAGAGCTGACTTGGAATGTCCAACGCTCAAGCAGACATTACAGCGACGCGCAAACTAATTTTGTTCCTGAACTTAGTTCCCCTTAACGCGGCTTCGTGGGTGTTTCAGCTCTGGAAGAATCTGTTGCTGGGGAAGAAGGTACATCTTATGCACCGTTGCACAACACCACTATCAAATCCACCGTTCCTGCCACAGACTCTTTAAATAAGCGTAACAGCACCAACGACAAGAAGTGACATGACAGCTTGGAAATAAGCGTCACAGTTCACACTGAAGCCGGCCGCTGTGGTCGAACGGTTCTAGGTGCTTCAAGCCGGAACCGCGCTGCTGCTACGGTCGTAGGTTCGAATCCTGCCTCGGGCATGGATGTGTGTGATGTCCTTAGGTTAGTTGGGTTTAAGTAGTTCTAAGTCTAGGGGACTGATGACATCAGATGTTAAGTCCCATAGTGCTTAGAGTCAATTGAACCATTTTTGAAGTTCACACTGAGGAGCTTGACGTACATTCGGGTGCCACTGAATAAGCAGTTCCTACCTAAAAAAAAGTCCGTATCCGAGTGTTCCGGCGTAACACGAAGCTGAAGAACGCTAGAGCAGAGAAGGCTGTGGTGACGTCAGCCAAAAAACAGCTCTCTGACTAGGACCGCACCACAACAGGAGCGCCCGCCTTACGAAGAGAACATGAGCGCCGCTCCTGACAGCCTTGGCCGGGCTATAGAAGACGGACACTAGCACAGCGGTCTAGATGAGCAGTGCTATTAACGATAGCAGTGACTTATGAGCGACTGTGAATGCTTACATGGACATTGTATATAATGAAGGACCACTGACTGTTTGCATGTCGCCCATCGCTTGCGACAACTTGTTGTTAAGTACTGCCAATATACTTTATTGTAATAAAAACCATTAATGTGATTTGCTTGAACTGTTGTATAGCTGTCCGAGTAAGCAGCATCCCTTAGGCACCCTATAAGAGACGAGTTGGCAGAACCCCTCACCGAGTCCGAGAAAGATTTCCAAGGCCGATTGTCGCCTGACAAAATGAAACTTCGCGTTGCTCGCGGAGGATTTACTGAGGCAGCACAACAATTATGGCCTGTAGCCCAACAAGTGGCTGCAAAACTGAAAAACAGCCAACCTGAAACAATGACACCATTCACAACTGCCACCTTAGCACCCATGGGCTCCGACGACAATCGAAAATTACCACCGCCTGAGCCTTGGTGGATGGACAACGAAACCGATAAAAATGACAGCTAACCGTAGTTTTATATTGCGATTAGTGTGTGAATGTGAATGCATCGACTGAGCGGCATCTCCTTCTCAATGAGCGATACTTTCAAATACAACATAACAACAGTTAATATTAACAGAATTCAGACTGATGTAAAATTCAGCGCTCTCACAGACTTCCTATATTCCGCCAAGGTGGACATCGGGCTCTTATAGGAAGCATGCGTAGAACCGAAAGTAGCGCGATTTTTAGCCATAACTAACAGCCAGAGGACTATACAGCAATCGCAGTCCTGCTAATGGCTGGTATCCATCACTCGAATGTAATACGGCTAACGAATGGAAAGGGCATATCCTGCAGAATCCATGGCATTCACATTGTCAACTTTTACGCACCATCCTGCAGGAACCGCCGACAGGAACGTTCTTCCTTTTATAAAAATGATGTGCCTTTTTGAATTGATGGATCTGCCGCCAATTGCATCGTACGGCGAGATTCTAACTGTGTTGTATCACCAAAAGACCAAACACCGAACTTTAACAAATGCACAGAACTCGACCACCTCGTCTCTGGACTGAAACTACTTGACAATCGGGAAAAAATATACCGGGCCGCGTCTCATTCATATATTCGCATTCATACAGGTAGCCTCAGATTCCGCCAGCTGGATAGACTACTTACGTCTCTGCCGCTCTCGGCCATAATGTAGTGAATGGCTTTTCTGACCACAGTGCTCAGCAATGCTACATAAACCTCCAGCGCCCAGAAATGTTTCGTGGGAGAGGCTATCGGAGAATGAAAGTCAGCCAGTTGCAAGGCAAGCAGCCGCATGCAGACATCCAACTGGCTGAGCAGAAAGTTCAAATGGTTCAAATGGCCCTAAGCACTACGGGACTTAACATCTGAGGTCATCAGTCCCCTATACTTGGAACTACTTAAACCTAACTAACCTAAGGACATCACACACATCTATTCCAGAGGCAGGATTCGAACTTGCGATCGTATCAGCAGCGCGGATCCGGACTGAAGCGCCTAGAACCGCTCGGCCACAGCGGCCGGCGAGGAGCTAGTAAAGCGCTCTCAAAACCAATGCAGATCGATTATTGAATAGTGGCTACACAGTACCAAACCGAAACTTAGATCAACAGTACATAGTTATACTCTGCAGAAGTCCTATTGGTGCAAACAAACAATAGAATTTTCCTTTCTTCTGGGAGAGATGGTTCTGCAAGTTTCGCAGGAGAGCTTCTGTGAAGTTTGGAAGGTAGAAGACGAGGTCCTGCCGAAATCAAAGCTGTGTGGGCGGGTCGTGAGTTACGCTTGGGTAGCTCAGTTGATAGAGCACTTGCCCTCGAAAGGTACGGTTCGGCACACAGTTTCAAACCGTCAGGAAATTTCATATCAGCGCACACTCCTCTGCAGAGTAAAAATTTCATTCTGGTAATAGAATTTTAACTTGTCATGTATCCGTGAATAATACCATTCCACCGACAACACAGCTGATGACGTTTCTTGCCATATAAACAAGTACAAGGCGAAAATTACGAACCTGTATAGTAAACTAATTAAGGCGCCATAACACGATCCCAATTAAAGGACACCGTGTCAGAAGAAACGGCCTCACTGTTCCACAGTTTATAAAACTTGCCGCGACAGAAAGCTAATTGAAGAGGTTGTTGATGAGACGGGGACTAGTTACAAGACACCTCGATATCTCGTCGCATGTATACTACAGAGAACTTTACGACAGGCAGCAGATCAGTGACGCACGCTGCTCCGAAGTGGTTCATGAAATAGTCTGCATATAGTCACGTGACGACAGTGATACACTTGAGGCCTCATTCAATGAAAACGATATACAATACGCCGTGCTCAGGGCCACGAAACGAAAACCTCCTGTACCCAACAGCCTACACACTAATGGAATATCTTGGCCCCAACATTAGTCCAGCTTGTGAACGAATTGTGGCAGTTTGAATCTGTACCAGGAGAACGCAAATAAGTCTTCATTGCGTCTTCACAATAAAAAGGAAACAGCAAAAAAAAAATACTTGAAATGCGACCAATCACCTTACACGACTCAGACTTTAAAATCATAACAAGGAATGTGAAACAGCGAAAGCAAACGGTGTTAGATAAAATACTCGGAAAACCCCACTACCTGGAAGCAATGTGATATCAGCTGCCTGCGATCTACGGGATGTGGGGATGTAGTTTGTACTCTGGTGGACAATGAAGACACGGGCACGCTATTGTTTATAGACTTTGAAAAAGCGTATGAACTCATAAATCATGAATATATCATTAAGACAATGACGAACATGGGTTTCGGCTAACGTTTCGTCAACTACTGCAGCAATTCGTTTCAATACATCGCATATCTTGATTACTAGCCACCTGGCTGACAAAATAATACACACATCGCCGGCCGGAGTGGCCGTGCGGTTCTAGGCGCTACAGTTTGGAACCGAGCGATCGCCACGGTCGCAGGTTCGAATCCTACCTCGGGCATGGATGTGTGTGATGTCCTTAGGTTAGTTAGGTTTAATTAGTTCTAAGTTGTAGGCGACTGATGTCCTCAGAAGTTAAGTTGCATAGTGCTCAGAGCCATTTGAACCAATGCACACATCAAAGAAAGTGTTGCATCATCCCGGTCCTCAGAACTCCTGAAGATAGACGTTGACTGTAGGTATTGTACACAGACACAGTCCCTTTGACTGTTCAGAGATGTCACTAAACCCTCACAAAGATGTAAACCACCATACATGGGCAGTGCCTATTAGACGAAGGTGGTCCAACAGCCGATCAGTTCCAGTCATTCCACCAGGAAGGAGGTAAAGTGTTCGTGTTGCCTGTAACTCAACCATGCCTAGACGGTCAATATCGCGGCTCGATCGCGTCCGCATTGTTACTTTGTGGCAGGAAAGGCTCTCAACAAGGGAAGTGTCTCAGCGTCTCGGAGTGAACCAAAGCGATATTGTTCGGACACGGAGGAGATACAGAGAGACATGAACTGTCGATGACATGCCAAGCTCAGGTCGCCCAAGAGCTACTGCTGCAGTGGATGACCGCTACCAAAAGATTATGGCTCGGAGGAACCCAGACAGTGACGCCACCGTGTTGAATAATGATTTTCGTGCAGCCACAGGACGTCGTGTTACGACTCAAAATGTGCACAAAAGGCTGCATGATGGGCAACTTCACTCCCGACGTGCATAACAAGGTCCATCTTAGCAACCACGACACCACGCAGCGCGGTACAGATGGGCCCAACATGCCGAATGGACCGCTCAAGATTGGCATCACGTTCTCTTCACCGATGAGTGTCGCATATGCCTTCAACCAGACAATCGTCGGAGACGTGTTTGGAGGCAACCCGGTCAGGGCGAACGCCTTAGACACACTGTCCAGCGAGTGCAGCAAGGTGTAGGTTCCCTGCTGTTTGGCGGTGGCATTTTGTGGGGCCGATGTACACCGCTGGTAGTCATGGAAGGCGCTGTAACGGCTGTACGATACGTGAATGCCAACCTCGTACCGATAGAGCAACCATAATGGCGAGGCATTCGTCTTCATGGACTACAATTCGCTCCCGCATCGTGCGCATCTTGTGTGAATGACTTCCTTCACGATAACGACATCGCTCAACTAGAGTAACCAGCATGTCCTCCAGACATGAGCCCTATCGAACATGCCTGGGGTAGATTGAAAAGGGCTGTTCATGGACAACGTGACCCATCAACCACTCTGAGGGATCTGAGGGTTCGCCATTGAGGAGTGGGACAATCTGGACCAATAGTGACGTGATGGGCTTGTGGATAGTATGTCACGACTAATACAGGCATGCATCAATGCAAGAGGTATTAGAGGTACCGGTTTGTACAGCAATCTGGACCAGCACCTCTGAAGCTCTCGCCGTATAGTGGTACAGCATGCAATGTGTGATTTTCATTAGCAATAAAAACGGTGGAAATGATGTTTATGTCGATATCTATTCCAATTTTCTGTACAGGCTCCGAAACTCTCGGAACCGAAGTGATGCAAAACTGTTTTTAGTATGTGTATTTGCGATATGTAATAGGCAACGTTGTCCCCTAGCAATGGCGTTCTACGCATCAGCCAGTGATCACTTGGAATCAACATCGGAACGGAGAAAGTGGCTTCCATTGCTTATGCTGACTACGTTTGCTTAGCAGTTAAATCCATAGCAGATCTGACGGAACTGGGGAACCTGAGCGTCTTTAACACCTTCGTCGGTGCGAAGCTAACCAAGAGAAAGCCGACGGTGCTCCATATAGGAGGGGGCATTGGTGATGCTACCCATCTCGTTTGGCGTGCAACGAGAGCACAGCACGGAGTTTACTGGGGCGCAGTACCAGATGTGATGGCGACAAAAAACAGGACAGACATGTTGCACTAGATCAGAATCACAACATAAATTTATCCTGACAAGGACTTGGATCTCCTGCAAAGAGTGCACACAATCAGACTATCTACAGCTATGGAACGTTGGTCTTACCAACAGCACGAGGAGTACGTGGTCTCATTAGTGCCAGACGTAAATGTCGGACATTACTGAACATCCGCATGCGTAAAACTATCACCAATGACATACCAAGCTTAATTAAGAACTTAACGTCAGAATGGAGGCCATGCAGTATAATGCTACCAATTAACCTTTCGCCATATTAGACTCTACTACAACGAGTTTAGTTACCTACAAACGAAAAGCTGACAACATCCGTCCACCTTAGAGCAACACGAGAATCTATACCTTTCTCATAGCAGATGACAGAGAAAACAGTCAAATTCAAAAATAGCAGCAAGCTAAATGGAATACCATCCGGAGAAATAACCATAATACTGTATTACCATCACGGGTCCGGTCTACATGGTATCTAATCTCTAACGATAAATTTATCACCAATGAGATGTTCCACGTCATTCACCTGAACCCACACCAGTTGTGTCACATGCTGTCACGTGGAAACCTTAATTCACATGCTGATCACGGCACAGGATCTGCACAACGTCCACATCAGTTAACCAGACCAGAAAAGAAAGATACCCCCGCAGGAACCACAATGCCGCTGGTTGGAACACACCGTTGATTATATCACCAATACTTGAAGAGTACTGTGCTTATATGGAATATGAACATGCAAAGATAAGTGGAAAAAGCGATTATGTTGACACATATGGTAACATGTTGAAAATTATGATGCAGAAGCGAATCAATTTCTTTTGAGTCAGTACCTAGTACTAAATAACATATCACAAGCACATGAAAAAATCGCAGCTTGTCTTAGACCAGGGAGACACCACACTCAGAACACCAACATCTGGAAACTGACATACTACTCAAATTAAGACAAGATGTGGAAAAACCACAAACTCAAACATTCAACAAGAAGAAATTTTATACAGGCACTACGCTGAGATAGGAAAAAAAGTTTCAGCACAAGGTACAAAAGAATCTTTAAGTTACTATCAATATTATTCGTATCTTTTTCCCATATTTGGCAAGGAGCCAATTTTAGTTGTGCAAGAACACATTTTAAAATAGAAAATTTCGATTTACATTCCTTTACGTGAAGAACAGGTATTACTCGCCATACTAAGATGGCAGTTTTCTTTTTACTTATAAAGAAAAAAGTAAAGCATAGTTGGTTGAGGCATTACGAGTTGGAATGGAAGAGGTTTCGCGTCATGATGCATCCAATTTTTTTCCACCTTCGCATTTTCTAAAATCTTATGGAGTTTCCCACGAAATCTGTAGAGATAGTTTCTGTAATATTTGATGTAATGAATGCGCTCTCTATCATGAGGGAGTTTGTTCCATTAGGTGAACATTTGTAAGCTGATGTCCCTCCGGGAGTAGACATGTATCTTTCCTTTTGTCTTACTACACGTCCGCGTTTATCGAAGTTTTATGTCTGTACGCCACAGACATAACATGATTAGCATATCGTCAAAAAAGGAAATGTACATTTTGTCATGTTACCTTCCATTCCGAAGGCTGTTGCACGCAGCGACTGTTATATTGACTTGTAAATAATAGATTTCAGCTATCATTCGTCCTTTTGAAATCTTATTGGCAGATCTAGATTTCAGCTAGAAACTACCCATTATCAATGCACTATCATTTTTGATCAATGTATGTAATGCCTGTTGGTCGGGCTTCATCCACAGTTCATTGAATACTAGTATTTGCATTGATCAAAAACGATAGTGCATTGAGAATGGCTAGTTTCTAGCTGAAATCTAGATCTGCCAATAAAATTTCAAAAGGACGACTGATAGATGAAATATATTATTTACAAATGTGGCTTTTAGTAGGGCTAACGTATGAATTCCATGCGCATCCATTTGCGTGAACAAATTATATCGTTTGCGAGCCACATAAATCCGACATGTCCGGCTTGATGGCGCTAAAAGCGCAAAAACACGTTAAGCAGCTCCTGGCCTTTGCCGACGGCGGCCGGTGTCCCGTGACGGGTATCCGTCTACGTGCACGTCAGAGTTAGCTGCCTCGTCCCGTGTGGCGACGGCATAAATCCCACAGAAATGTAGAGACCTACTAGGAACAGGGGGTAGACCGTAGCAAACAACCTACTCGTTGAAACTTCCGGGCAGATTAAAACTGTGTGCCGGACCGAGACTCGAATCGGGACCTTTGCGTTTCGCGGGCAAGTGCTCTACTGAGCTACCCAAGCACGACTCACGCCCCGTCCTCACAGCTTTACTTCTGACAGTACCTCGTCTCCTACCTTCCAAACTTTACAGAAGCTCTCCTGCGAACCTTGCAGAACTAGCACTCCTGAAATAAAGGATACTGCGAAGACATGGCTTAGCCACAGCCTTGGGGATGTTTCCAGAATGAGATTTTCACTCTGCAGCGGAGTGTGCACTGTGAGGACGGGGCGTGACTCGTGCTTGGGTAGCTCAGTAGAGCACTTGCCCACGAAACGCAAAGGTCCCGAGTTCGAGTCTCGGTCAAGCACACAGTTTTAATCTGCCAGGAAGTTTCATATACGCCCACACTCCGCTGCAGAGTGAAAATCTCATTCTGGAATCTTCTCGTTATTTGTTAGCTCAACAGGGTCTGATTAACAATGAATGTCCGTGAGATAGTTGAAGCACCTTGTGTACAACTTCCTCGCCGAATTAGGGCCATCACAAAGACAAAGAGGCTATGTTGACACATATAGTAATACGTTGAAAATTGTGTTCTATTGGCCGGGTGTTTCTATAAATTCCTTCCATTGTAATACTGTTTTACGTATTTTGTGATAACTGTAATATAATCAGGGCTTAAAGCATCACTTTATATACTTTTTTTCCCTTCTCCCTCTGCCAAACTCTTCATCTCAGAGCAGCACTTGCAACCTAAGTCCTCAATTATTTGCTGGATATATTCCAGTCTCTGTCTTTCTCTACAGTTTTTGCCCGCTACAGCTTCCTCTAGTTCCACGGACGTCATTTCCTGATGTCTTAACACATGTCCTATCATCCTGTCCCTTCTCTTTGTCAGTGTTTTCCATACATTCCTTTCCTCTCCGAATCTGTGCAGAACCTCCTCATTCCTCACCTTATCAGTCCACCAAATTTTCAACACTCGTCTGTAGCACCGCATCTTAGACGGTTCGATTCACTTCTGTTCCGGTTTTCCCCACAGTCCATGTTTCACTCCATACAATGCTGTGCTCCAAACGCAGATTCTCAGAAATTTCTTCCTCAAATTGAGGCTTATGATTGACGCTAGTAGACTTCTCTCGGCCAGGAACGCCCTTTTTGACCGTCTTTGTCTGCTTTTGACGTCCTTCTTGCTTTCTCCGTCACTGGTTATTTTGCTGCCGAGGTAGCAGAGTTCCTTATATTCATCTGTTTCGTGACCATCAATCCTGATGTTAAGTTTCTCGCTGTTCTCATTTCTGCTACTTCCCATTACTTTCGTCTTTCTTCGATTTACTCTCAGTCCATATTATCTACTCATCAGACAGTTCATTCCATTCAGGAGATACTGAATTCCTCTTCACTTTCACTCAGGATTGCAATGTCATCAGCAAATCGTATCATTGGTATCCTTTCACCCTTAATTTCAATTCCACTCCTGAACCCTTCTTTTATTTCCATAATTGCTTCTTCGATGTACAGGTTGAACAGTAGCCGCGAAAGACTACATCCTTTTCCTACACCCTCTTTAATCCGAGTGCCTCGTTCTTGGTCTTTCACTCTTATTATTCCCTCTCGGCTCTTGTGCATATTGTACATTACCCGTCTCTCCTTGTAGCTTAGACCTATTTTTCTCAGAATTTCGAACATCTTGCACCGTTTTGCAATGTCGAACTCTTTTTCCAGGTCGACAAATCCTTTCAACGAATCTTGACTTTTCTTTAGTCTTGCTTTCATAAACAACCGCAACGTCAGAATTGCCTTTCTGGTGCCTTTACCTTTCCAAAAGCCAAACTAATTGTCATCTAACACATTCTCAATTTTCTTTTCGGTTCTTCTGTATATTATTCTTTTAAGCAACTTGTATGCATGAGCTGTTAAGCTGATTGTGCGATAATACTCGCCCTTTTTAGCCCTTACAGTCTTCATGATTATGTGGATGATATTTTTCCGAAAGTCAGATGATATGTCGCCAGACTCATACATTCTACACACCAACGTGAATAGTAGTTTTGTTGTCACTTCCCCAATGATTTTAGAAATTCTGATGGAATATTATCTACCCCTTCTGCCATATTTGATCTTAAGTCCTGCAAAACTCTTTTAAATTCTGATTCTAATACTGGATCCCCTATCTCTTCTAAATCGACTCCTGTTTCTTCTTCTATCACATCAGACAAATCTTCCCCCTCATAGTGACCTTCAATGTACTCTTTACATCTATCCGCTCTCTCCTCTGCATTGAACAGTGGAATTCCCGTTACACTCTTAATGTTACCATCCTTACTTTTAATTTCTCAGAAGGTTATTTTGAATTTCCTATATGCTGAGTCAATCCTTCCGACTATCATTGCTTGTTCGATTTGTTCACGATTTTCATGCAGCCATTTCGTCTTCGCTTCCCTGCACTTCCCTTCATTCCTCAGCGCTTGTATTTCTGTATTCCAGAATTTCCCTGAACGTTTTTGTACTTCCTTCTTTCATGGATGAACTGAAGTATTGCTTCTGTTACCCACGGTTTCTTCGCAGTTAGCTCTGTTGTACCTAGATTTTTGGTTGCAACTTCTGTGATTGCCCTTCTTAGACATGTTCATTCCTACTCAAGTATTCTGCCTACTGAGCTATTCGTTATTGCTCTAACAATAAGATTAGGGAACTTAAACGTATTTCGTTATTCCTTAGTACTTCCGATTCCTACTTCTTTGTGTACTGATTCTTCCTGACTAATCTCTTAATCTTCAGTCTACTCTTCATAACTACTATATTGTAATCTGAGTCTATATCTGTTCCTGGGTACGTTTTACAAACGAATATCTGATTTCGGAACCTCAGCCTGACCATAATGTTATCTAACTAAAACCTTCACGTATTAGCCGGCCTTACCCAGTATATCTCCTCCTCTTGTTATTCTTGAATAGTGTATTCGCTATGAATAGTTGAAATTTATTACAGAACCTAATTAGTCTTTCTCCTCTATCGTTCCTTGTTCCAAGCCCATATTCTCTTGTATCCGTTCCTTCTACTCCTTCCCCTACAACTGCATTCCAGTTCCCCATGACTATTAGATTTTCATCTCCCTTTACGTATTGTATTATCCTTTCAGTATCCTCATATACATTCTCTGTCTCTTCGTCTTTAGCTTTAGGCGTAGGCATTTATGTCCTGAAATATTGTTGTCGGTGTTGGTTTGCTATCGGTTCTGACAAGAACAACCCTATCGCTGAGCAGTTCACAGTAATACATTCTGTCCCACCTTCCTATTCACAACGGATCCTAAACCCGTTATACCATTTTCTGCCGCCGTTGATACTACCCTGTACTCATCAGACCGAAAATCCCTGTCTTCTTTCCATTTCACTTCACTAACCCCTGCTGTATTTAGATTGAGACTCTGCATTTCCGTTTTCAAATTTTCTAGCTTCCCTACCATGTTCAAGCCTCTGGCATTCCATGCCTGACTCATAGGACGTTATCCTTTCGTTGCTTATTCAATATTTTTCTCATGATTACCTTCCTCTTGGCAGTCCCCTCCCGGAAATCCTAATGGGGGACAATTCCGGAGTCTTTTGCCAATGGAGGTATCATCTTGACACTTTTTCAATTACAGGCGCATGTTCTGTGGGTACACGTTATGTGTCTTTATTGCAGTTGTTCCCATGGCCTCTTGCACCCTCACGCCGTTGATCATGAGTGATTCTTCCACCTTTGGGGACAGTTTCTCACCCCAAGGACAAGAGAGTGCCCTGAACCTAAGTCCGCTCCTCCGCCCTCTTTGGCAAGGTGACTTATGCCGGAATTCTTCGGCGGCCAATGCTGATTATTAATCAAAATTTAAGCGGTGACTGGTTTTGTATCCGATTATTAATCAAAGACGCTATCCCCGTTTTTTCAGTTTTTTCGGTATTGTTTGTTGAGTTTGGTCTCGGCGGACGTCATATGACATCCGTTCAAGTTGATCGTTGATTAATTTACTCAGTTTTTATTACAAAGGGCTGCACGCTGAGCTACCGTACCGATAAAGTTACTCAGAACCCCTAAAACATTGGTGAACTATTTATAGTCTTTATATTATACATTCTATACATTTCTGAAATGCTCTCTCAATATACAGGATGAACTACACTGGTGACAAGTTACACCCCTGAGGTACTCCTGTCTATACAGAAGCCGCTCGTACTTCACCAATTCTGTGTATACAGTTAGAACCTCAGTTTACTGAAATGGCTGGTAGTAAGGAGAAAAGTACTGATTTTGTACTAATGGTATTAAATTATAAGCCACTTGTACTTCACCAATTCTGTGTATACAGTTAGAACCTCAGTTTACTGAAATGGCAGGTAGTAAGGAGAAAGGTACAGATTTTGCACTAATGGTATTAAATTATAAACCACTTGTACTTCACCAATTCTGTGTATACAGTTAGAACCTCAGTTACTGAAATGGCTGGTAGTAAGGAGAAAGGAACTTATTTTGCACTAATGGTGTTAGATTATAAGCCACTTGTACTTCACCAATTCTGTGTATACAGTTAGAAACTCAGTTACTGAAATGGCTGATAGTAAGGAGAAAGGTACTGATTTTGCACTAATGGTATCAGATTATAAGGCACTTGTACTTCACCAATTCTGTGTATACAGTTAGAAACTCAGTTTACTGTATTGGCTGGTAGTGAGGAGAAAGGTACTTATTTTGCGCTAATGATATTAGATTATAAGCCACTTTTACTTCACCAATTCTGTGTATACAGGTAAAACCTCAGTTTACTGAAATGGCTGGTAGTGAGGAGAAAGGTACTTATTTTGCGCTAATGGTATTAGATTATAAGGCACTTCACCAATTCTGTGTATACAGGTAGAACCTCAGTTTACTGAAATGGCTGATAGTAGGGAGAAAGGTACTTATTTTGCAATAATGGTATTAGATTATAAGCCACTTCACCAATTCTGAGTATACAGTTAGAACCTCAGTTTACTGAAATGGCTGGTAGTGAGGAGAAAAGTACTTATTTTGCGCTAATGGTATTAGATTATAAGCCACTTGTACTTCACTAATTCTGTGTATACAGGTAGAACCTCAGTTTACTGCAATGGCTGATAGTAAGGAGAAAGGTACTTATTTTGCAATAATGGTATTAGATTATAAGCCACTTGTTCTTCACCAATTCTGTTTATACAGTTAGAACCTCAGTTTACTGTATTGGCTGGTAGTGAGGAGAAAGGTACTTATTTTGCGCTAATGGTATTAGATTATAAGCCACTTGTACTTCACTAATTCTGTGTATACAGGTAGAACCTCAGTTTACTGAAATGGCTGATAGTAAGGAGAAAGGTACTTATTTTGCACTAATGGTATTAGATTATAAGACACTTGTACTTCCCCAATTCTGTGTATACAGGTAGAACCTCAGTTTACTGCAATGGCTGATAGTAAGGAGAAAGGTACTTATTTTGCACTAATGGTATTAGATTATAAGCCACTTGTACTTCACCAATTCTGTGTATACAGGTAGAACCTCAGTTTACTGCAATGGCTGATAGTAAGGAGAAAGGTACTTATTTTGCACTAATGGTATTAGATTATAAGTCACTTGGACTTCACCAATTCTGTGTATACAGGTAGAACCTCAGTTTACTGCAATGGCTGATAGTAAGGAGAAAGGTACTTATTTTGCACTAATGGTATTAGATTATAAGCCACTTGTACTTCACCAATTCTGTGTATACAGGTAGAACCTCAGTTTACTGCAGTGGCTGATAGTAAGGAGAAAGGTACTTATTTTGCACTAATGGTATTAGATTATAAGCCACTTGTACTTCACCAATTCTGTGTATACAGGTAGAGCCTCAGTTTACTGCAATGGCTGATAGTAAGGAGAAAGGTACTTATTTTGCACTAATGGTATTAGATTATAAGCCACTTCACCAATTCTGTGTATACAGGTAGAACCTCAGTTTACTGAAATGGCTAGTAGTGAGGAGAAAGGTGCTTATTTTGCGCTAATGGTATTAGATTATAAGCCGCTTGTACTTCACCAATTCTGTGTATACAGTTAGAACCTCAGTTTACTGAAATGGCTGCTGCTAAGGAGAAAGGTAATGGTGTTAGATTATAAGGTCATTTAAAATAATACTAAGACATAGCTCGGTTCTTCCCTGTAGTCCTTTGTTGTTGTTTGTCGACCCTAGATAAGGGTCACCGTAAAACGGTACGAGTCTTCATGTATTTCACATGAACTGTAGCAGGTTACAGAAAGAATTATTTGTATAATCAGTTAAATAAAATGATCAACGTGCTTACATTGAGTTTAAAACCCATGTGAACTGGTCTGCTCTGAAAATGAGGAAACAAATAAGATTACGTGGGGCGTTCAATAAGCGGTGAAACATATTTCTTTCTCGACCAATTTCGGTCGGAAAAATTCAGAACTTGTTGTGGACTATCGTGAAATATTCCCGCTTCTGTACCTGTAGTTTCATGAAGTTCCGACAGGTGGCAGTGCTATAGCTAGGCTACGATGCGTCTGTAACGGAAATGCGTTGCAAACACAGCGCTGTCACTGAGTTCCTTTCGGCGGAAAACCACAGCACTGCAGATATTCATAGGCACTCGCTGCATGTCTGTGATGACCTGGCAGTGAACAGTGGGCGAGGAGTCTCTCACCACTGCAAGGAGCTTGCGAAAACCAGTCCGATCTCCCGCGTGCCGGCCAGTGCACACAGTTGTGACTCTTGCGGCGAAAAAAAGACTTTCAGCGTGTCCGTCGCCACAAAAATGCAAACGAGCTTCTCCTTTCCATGACAACGCAAGGCCTCATACAATTCTGCGCACCCGAGAGGAGCTCAGAAAACTTCGATAAACTGATGTTCTTCTTCTACCCTACAGTCCGGATCTCGCACCTTCCGACTTCCATCTGTTTGGACCAGTGAAGGACGTACTCCTCAGAGAGGTGTACTTGGATTATGGGGAAGTTATTGATGCTGGGAGGACTTTGACTTCTACCAGTGGAGTGGTACCATGCAGGCATACAGGTTCTCTCCCCCTGTAAGGTGGGGTAAGGCAGTTGCAATGAACGGAAATTATGATGAAGAATAGGGATTTGTATCCACACGAGTGGGGAATAACATGTTGATTGGGATCCTGAATAAAACCAATCTGCTTTCAGAAGAAAATGTGTTGCGTTGCTAGTTGAACGCCCGTCGTTTTTACAGAGTTGCCACACTATTCAGAACTTCCACATCTAATACTCACACGGAATCGGAGATCTCCCACAGGCGGCGTGGCGAACGGTATGCCCAGGAACTGGTTGTAGAGAGCGCCGTTCAGTGACGTGGCCACCACGCCCCTCAGGTCGCCGTTCTCTACAGTCACGATCACGTCGTCTCCCTGTAACAAGTTCTCTGCTCAACATTACGATGACTGGTGTCGCGTCGAACGCGCGTGCAAAACCTATCAAACAAACTTTAGGAATAAATTAAATGAAACCACTCCCCCGAGGTCTGACTGACAACCATCAAGCCATCAGGAGTCTTTTCTTCCCTCGCCTTTACCCCGTATCTCCACGGGGTCGGCGTGTTAATGTATATTTGGCAATGTGAGTGATAGAGTGTGGCTGAGTGTCCTTCCTGTTGTCTTCCTTTACCCCTTCGAGCCGGAATTTGTATAACCCAACTGTCTGTGCCGGGTGTTAGCAAGGTTAAAGCATGAGAACGTTTACCGTAGTGTTTGCGAAGAGTGTAACTGAAGCAGCCGTGAGTATCAGCGTGGTATTCACCTAGCCGGATGCAGGAACCCGCCTAAACACTACATCCAGGGTGACCAGAACACCGAAACTCGTCGTGAAGGTTGTAGACGGGGGTAGAAATTTTTATTGGCTTAAAATGTTCGTTAGAGAGTCTATATTTAATATTAATTCATACCAAGTGCGCCGTAAATGTTAAAATATGTTAAAACCACGATTTACTGCGTGGGTGTCTGGTGCATCCTAGAGGTCGAACGTAACCGATGTAATACTATAATAGTTAACGACGGAATAAGGGTCGTGTTAGTTTCGGCTAGTATCACAGACGACATTAGTATAAAGTAAAATAGTATTTTCAACGAGATTTCTCTTCATAACATGATTCGTTTATGGTGAACAGTCTGAAAACATGTGCCTGTCTCACGTCTGTCATTTCACTTGTTCTTTTGTACGAAGTAAAACGTAAGTGCTACAAAATGACAAACAAATGTATTTACAGGGTCGAAAAGCAATCCCAGTCGTGCAAAAAACGCTTCGATCGGTAAGCGGAAGCCATTTAATCGACATAATTGCGTCAAAATGAGTCTTTCAACATCGGCGAGAAAAAGGCCAACTGAACGGTGCTACCACTGCAGTTTAAACATTTGTTCAGTTTCAACATTAAAAAATACAGGTTGAAACTTAAAACGTTTGTTTTTTTGAAACAACGTTTTCAAGTTGGTGAGAGTTGTATCTCATTAAATATACACTCAGTTGCATTATAACTTATTGTAAGTTGTGAGTCGGCGTTTTCTATACTGTAGTACGTAGGATTTTTGCGGTATATTTTAATTTCGATTTTTTGTGCACATTCTTATAACGACATTTGTGTCGAAAACACTGACTTTCATCAAATTATGCAATAAATTGCAGAGAATCGTCCAAGTTGCAATATTAATTTTCCTTATTACTTGACGACTAATTTCGGGCATAAGGTCATCCACTAAGCTATGCAGTAACATCCATTACGACAGCCGCATGCCTATTAATTGCACTTAAACACATTTTGTAAATTAGTGCATGGCTTAGTTAGATGAATGAACTTCAGTCCTACATTAATTGACAAGACGTGATTAACTAACTGGAATGAGTAGACATGTGGCAGTTATATTAGATGTTACTCCTTAGCTTAGAGGATGATTTGCCAAATGAGATAGGGCTTGAAAATAGTAATCAAGAAATAAATAAAATTAATATTGCAACTTGGATGGTTCCCCTAAACCACAGTTGCTGACGTCATGCCTTCCAGAATCTTGGAAATTAGTAAACTGACTTATTTCAGAGTGCTGCCAAAACCAGTTTTTTTTTAAAAAAACACCTACGTACCTCGTTATACAGCATCAACAGTTTCAAAGCAGTTTTTAAAAATCTGTGCTAGGTTGAAAATTGTGGCGTTCAGAGCTCCCACCAACCCCCTTCGCACTCCGTGAAGGCCCTTCGTTCATGTCGTGTAATGTCCTTTGTATGCAAACTTTTTACTTAATAAAATACTTAATTCAATATTAAGGGTATACAACAAAGGTCTAAAGTCAGCTCTGTGATGTGTTTGTTGTTTCATCGAAAAAAATCATTAATGTCCGTTCCAAAATAGAACCATCACCTGGTTACACCCTCAATCCACGGGCCGTGCTCCTCCATGAACCCCGGAAGCGGCTTAAAGAGAAGAGCAGACGAATCCCAGTTGTGCTAATATGGTTTAAGAAGTTTATTTAGTTGGTGTAAACCACTACAGGAGACTCCGAGGACCATTGATTAAAGCCTTCTTGTCATCCTCGCTACTAAGTAGGGAGCCAGCCCACATTTTCTACCAACAGCGCCAGTGAATACGCACTAGCGGTCACTGACAAGCACGCTCATAGTTCTTCAGTGACGCACTTCAAATGGTTCAAATGGCTCTGAGCACTATTAGACTTAACATCTGAGGTCATCAGTCCCCTAGACTTAGAACTTCTTAAACCTAACTAACCTAAGGACATCACACACATCCATGCCCGAGGCAGGATTCGAACCTGCGGCCGTATCAGCAGCGCGGTTCCAGACTGAAGCGCCTATAACCGCACGGCCACATCGGCCGGCAGTGACGCACTAATTGAAACTGTTAGAACTATGACAGTCCGTTTCGGACGTGCCATACCTCTGCAAGCAGTCTACCTTCCTACTGGTATCGCTCCTCCAGAATTAACAGAGGAGAATACGATGGGAAGAAGCAGACGTCTAACCAAAGACATTACGATGCCCAAACATCCCACCACCGCTCCATGTCTCACATCGAGGAAGAGCTTCATCAAGAGAATCACACCCCTGGAGGCCACACATATACAACTTTGGAAGTAATCTACCCCAGAACATCAAAAATTTGATACAAAAGAAAAAAAGTCGTAAGTGAAGACCATTTACAATACGGAAATTAGGGAACACTCAATAGGCTGACTAAAGTGAAATGGGAATATAATGATGAAGCCGATTATGGAAAAGTCTATACTCCAGAAAATTTTCCCTCCTGCTGAAATCTAGACGAAGCTGAGCTACAGCTTAGATTTATTCCATGAATGTTGTGGAACATTGCAAAATTAAGAATTATTTCTCTATGGACTCAAAAAATGAAGAAAGTGTCTGAGCCGCTGCTTTGCCTTTTATAAATTTGATATCTAATAGGACTGGATAAGAGCTCAATAAAAATCAACAACAGTACGGCCAAACACTTCCGGCGTAAGAAGTCATCCTGTTTTTGACGACGGTCTTACCAAGAGGGACGAAAAGTGGACAGAGGTACAGAGCACTCTTTTGCCCTTGGGCTGGAAAATTGTCTCTAAATGGCGGATGAATCAGCAATCATCGACGGGATGAGGATGCGGAAGGCCGTGGGACCAATACATTAAACAGAAATAAGGTGTATTCATACAATGGCCTGTAACTGAAAGAGTGTCGTGAAGATATATCTAAGGCTAAAGGTTTCGTATTGGTCCTCCATTCAGATCTCTGGACGAGGACTACCAAAATGGAGGTGACCTTGACAAAAACATGAACTAACAAAGGAAAGGCTAATATTCTACATATCGAAGCGTCTGAAGGTAAAGTTGGAATAGCTAAGGCTCATTCTAGATGTAGTTGGAGTCAGTGAAGTGAAAAGAAGACATATATACCTATTTCGACGAGCATGGGGTAATAGAGCATGGGGTAATATCAACAGTGTTGTGGATTGGCAGGAGCCAACCCACGGGGTTTGGAGGAAGCAGAAAGGCACGCGTTTAAGCTCACGCAGGCTGGCGTGAGGTCTGGAACAGGACACGGAAATGAGAACTAGAAAAACGGACGCAGATGGTGTAATACTTAACTTCAATCCATAAATGGTGAACATCGCTCTTGACGGTACATGTTTTACAGCATCAATAGTAACTGGTAATGGCGCCTTGCTAGGTCGTAGCAAATGACGTAGCTGAAGGCTGTGCCAACTATCGTCTCGGCAAATGAGAACGTATTTTGTCAGTGAACCATCGCTAGCAAAGTCGGTTGTACAACTGGGGCTAGTGCAAGGAAGTCTCTCTAGACCTGCCGTGTGGCGGCGCACGGTCTGTAATCACTGATAGTGGCGACACGCAGGTCCGACGTATACTAACGGACCGCGGCCGATTTAAAGGCTACCACCTAGCAAGTGTGGTGTCTGGCGGTGACACCACAAACAGCAACTGAAAATGTTAAAACGGGAGAACGATTCGCTATGAAGGGAAAGGTAGATTACTGAGTTAGTTTGAACATTTCAGTGATAGGATTGTTCCCATCAGAATCAGCAAACTGACGCTGATAGGAATAGTCCATGTATATATGCCGACGTCGCAAGCAGAAGAGATAGAAAATTTATTTCAGGCTATTGAAAATGTAATTTAGTACGCAAAAGGGCAATAATCATGGGGGATTGGAAAGCAGTTGTAAGATAAGTAGCAAAGAATGCTTTACAGGAGAATTTGTCCTCGGGAGTAGGAACAAGAGAGGAGAAAGACTAATAGAGTTCAGCAATAAATTTAAGCAAACAACAGCGAATACATGCTTCGAGAATCACAAGATGAGGGGTTATACTTGGAAAAGGCCTGGAGGCAGGGAAGATCACATCTTAATTACATCATGGTCAAAGAGAGTTTCCGAAATCCGATATTGGATTGTAAGGCCTATGCAGTAGCAGATATAGACTCATAAGCTGGTAGTGATGAAGAGTAGACTGCTGTACATGAGAGTCTTACGGAACTATTAATGTGAAAGGACGTGGGATATCGAAATAATGAGGAATGATAAGATGCTTTTCAAATACGTTAGAGATCAAGGTACTGCAATAATGAAAACCATGGCAGGCACTACTGTTGAAGAGGAGTGAGCGTTTGTAGAAAGAGCAATCACAGATGTTGGAGAGGAAAACAGGTATTAGGAAGGTAACAATGAAGAACCCACGGGGATCAAAAGAAATACTTTGATTGGTCGACTGAAGGAGAAAGTACAAAAATATTTAGGGAAAGAGAGAAATACAACAATATAAATCACTTGGGAATAACATAAACAGAAAGTGTAGGGAAGCCAGGCCGAAATGGCTGAAGGTGAAATGTGAACAAATCGAAAAACAAATTATTGCTGCAAGGTCTGATTTTCCACAAGGAAAATTTCAGTTCAACTTTCTGTGAGATTAAAAGGAAGAGCGTCAACATTCAGATTGCAATCGGAATTGTCGAGCAGGGAGTGGAGAGTTGGAAGTTGTATTGAAGGTGTCTATGAGAACGAGGAATTCTCTGCTGACGTGATAGAAGAAGAAATTAAGGTCGATAGAAATGAGATAGGGGATTGAGTACTAGAGTCAGAATTTAAAAGAGCACTCGGAGACTTGAGATTAAATAAGGCAGAAGGGATATACGAGGTAAGACAATAAAGTAATGAGACTGATGTGAAAAAAATGTTGCTTACCGTTTCAGTCAAGTTTAGTGTTGTCTCCTTCAAAGTAGTTCCCTTCTGATTGTACACACTTTTCCAGCGCTTCTGCCATTGATGGCAACATTTCTGGAACTCTTCTTCTGTAATATCCTCCAAGACCCTCATCACAGCTTTTTGGACATCTTGTGTTGTTTGAAAATGGTGTCCCCTGACCGCCGTCTTGACTCTTGGAAATAGAAAACAGTCGCACGGAGCGATATCTGGTGAATAAGGTGGCTGTGGTAGTACTCAAATTTGTTTTGAGGTTAATGATTGCTGTACTGACAGAGCAGTATGGGAAGGTGCATTATCGTGATGCAGAATCCAGTTATCAGCAATGTTGGCACAGACACGAAGAACTCTTTTACGCAGTCTTTCTAAAATTTCTTTGTGGTAATATTGGTTAATGGTTTGTCCAGGAGGCACCCACCCACTCTTTATGAACAAGGTGGCCAAGTTGACACCCGTCCGTGAGGTTGATAGTCGTCCACTGCGGTCTTCATCTTCAACATTCGTTCTGCCTTCACTAAACATTTTATGCCAATGAAAAACTTGACCTCTTGACATAACCTCCTCTTCAAAAGCCTTCTGAAGTTTACCATAAGTTGTCGTCACGTTTTCACCCAATTTAACGCAAAAAGAAACGGCATACCATTGCGCGCTATTATGCGATTCCATTTCCATGACGAGAGACACAAACACATGTTAACTTATTACAGTACAACTCACGACTGAGCAGTTGCATCGATGTGCCGCTTGGACTAGAAGCAGCTTATAGACCGAGGTCAAAGATATTGTGCCTACACAAGCCTGCAGGGTTGCCACATCTTGCAAAGAAAATCAGTCTCATTACTTTATTGTCACACCTCGTATAAGATCCAATCGAAATCTCTGAGTTTATTGAGGAAAGCACAACCAAACAACTATTTAAGAAGAATCTATGATACTGCCGACATACCACCAGACTTATGGAGAAAAACTTACCTGCACAATTCCGAAGATTTCAAGAGCTGATAAGTGCGACAACCATATCACAGTCAGCGTAACAGCTTGTGCATCGAAATTGATGACAACAATAATATTAAGGAGGATGGAGGAAAGGCCGGCCGGTGTGGCCGTGCGGTTCTAAGCGCGTCAGTTTGGAACCGCGTGACCGCTACGGTCGCAGGTTCGAATCCTGCCTCGGGCATGGATGTGTGTGATGTCCTTAGGTTAGTTAGGTTTAAGTAGTTCTAAGTTCTAGGGGACTGATGACCTCAGTAGTTAAGTCCCATAGTGCTCAGAGCCATTTGAACCATTTTTGAGGATGGAGGAAAAAGTTGAGGATGTGCTAGATGACGATCGTTTGGCTTTAGGAAAGATAAAGGCACCAGAGTAGCAGCTCTGGCGCTGCACTTGGTAATGCAAGCAAGACTAAAGAAAAGCCAGGACACATTCATAGTATTTTTCGACTTGGAGAAAGCATTCGGCAATGGAAAATGGTGCAAGATGTTTGAAATCCTGAGAACAATAGGATTAAGCATAGGGAAGGACGGATAATATACAGTACAAGTATGTACAACAGTCAAGAGGGTAACACTAAGACTGGGAACGCAAGAGTAAAGTGCGCGGATTAAGAAGCGTGTAAGACGTGGACGCAATCTTTCGGCCCTACTGTTCTATCTAAACAGCGAAGAAGCAATGAAAGAAATAATAGGAAGGTTCGAGAGTGGGATAGAAACTCAGCATGAAAGGATATCAGTGATAAAATTCAGTGACGATGTTCTTATCGTCGGTAAAGCTAAAGAAGAATTATAGGTTCTGTTGAATGGAAAGAATCCAGCGAGAACAGACAATAGTGTGAGAGCAAACCGAAGAAAGGCGAAAATAATGAGAAGTAACAGAAATGAGAGTATCAAGAAACTTAACGTAAGAATTGGTGATCACAATGTAGGTGAAGTTAAGAAATTCTGCTACCTTGGAAGCAAAATAGCCTATGACGGAAAAGCAGGGAGGTTATAAAAAGCAGACTAGCACTGGCAGAAAGGGCATTCCTTGCCGAGATAAGTCTGCTAGTTTCAAACACAGACCTTAATCTGAGGAAGAAATGTTTGAGAACGTACATCTGAAGAACAGCGTTGTATGCTAGCGAATCATGGACTGTGAAAAAACCGAAAAGAAAGAGAATCGAAGTATTCTAGATGTGGCGCTACTGTGAGATGAAGAGGTTGTGGCACAGTAGGGGAAATCATTGTGAGCCCCATCGAAACAGTCAAAAGACTGATGAATGTAAAAACGTGTAACAGGACCTTATATTTTAATCCTGCACTCATGATAACACATTGACGTATTGTTAAATGCAATCTCGTAAGCAAAACTATATTGCTCTGCCATCTATTGGCGACAGGAAGTATTACTTCGTCAGCTAATTTTAAGTGTAGGGATGTGTGTTGATTGTGATTTTTGTTACGAGATGTATGAGGAAATCAGGAACTACGAATGTGCATGTAGAAAGAAAAAAAGTATAATGTACTAAGTGAAAAGATTTAGAAGGCAACTAAATCTTTCAGAGTGTGTTCGTAACTTAATTGTTGGAAACTTACGGGAAGAGACTACGGCGTAGGAGTTCGTTTCGGGCCGGCCGACGTGGCCGAGCGGTTCTAGGTGCTACAGTCTGGAACCGCGTGACCGCAGGTTCGAATCCTGCCTCGGGCATGGATGTGTGTGATGTCCTTAGGTTAGTTAGGCTTAAGTAGTTCTAAGTTCTAGGGGACTGATGACCTTTGAAGTTAAGTCCCATAGTGCTCAGAGCCATTTTTTGAAGTTCGTTTCGGAGATTGCTACCAAGTATACCACACTGAAACTTCATGTTAAAGCGTTATGTACGTTTCAAACGTAACAAATGTCTGTCTGTGTCAGCACTAGAGCAACTTAAATAAAAATCTGAATTCATCTGTCAACCTGCTAGCAGATTAAGCGCGAAAACGAGAACTGCTGACTTCAAGGGTTAGCTTTACTTGATTCGTTGTCGATTAACGTACCTCCTCAACCGTGGAACGGCGCGGAACAGCCGTTACCCTCGCGGAGAAAGCGGCAGCAATCAGCAGCAGCGTGATGGAATACATGTATACGTTTGGGAGAACACATTCGTGCTGTCGATATATACCTACATGTCGCAGAGGAATTATCTTTCGTCTGATTTAGGATAAGATAAACCCGGGCAGTACCTTAGTTTCAAGTATCTCATATCCAGTTCGAGGAAAAATATTGTCTCTTTCCTAGTACAGTCAATATTTATTTATTTAATCTGATCTGATTATGGCCATCAGGACGTCTCTTACATCGAACAAGGGTTTCAAAGATACAGTGTGCCATCATTTTAATTTATTTAAGTCCATCCCACATGCAAAACCGTTAGCAGTGGATTTATAGGTTACATTAGCCTGGCAATGTGTGCATCTTTTCTGTTTCATTGCTACTTTTTTTAGGTCAGGCCCCGTTCACCCTCTGTGGTACTGGTTGACTCGGAGAACTAGTTTATACTTCACCCTCATGGAATCTCGCATACCACTTGACAAACTTGCTAGATTTTTTACATGACTGGTACAACTTTCTCGTACCCAGCCAAGGTGTAGCCTGATTTTCACACCTGTATGGTCCCTATTGACGTTAATTAATTTCAAGAAGATTCGCTCTTAATTTTCCCTGTTCTTCGTAGCGCCTGAAGATGGGGTTGTGTTTACGATTTTACCCACATACAGGATTTGCCAAGTACAACTGTAGCAGATTTAGTCATCACGAAGAACTTTCGCAACGGCTGTGGAGGTCCCGCAAACAGTAGATTTTACAATACCTTTCTGCATCATAGTTATCCAACAAATAACAATTTTAATACGACAATTAGTATTAAAAATGCCGCCCATGTGGCCGAGCGGTTCTAGGCGCTTCAATCTGGAACCGCGCGACTTCTATGGTCGCAGGGTCGAATCCTGCCTCGGTCATGGATGTGTGTGATGTCCTTAGGTTAGTTAGGTTTAAGTAGTTCTAAGTTCTAGGGGACTGATGACCTCAGATGTTAAGTCCCATAGTGCTTAGAGCCATTTGATCATTAGTATTAAAATGATTTTAGTGTTTGAAGTAGCACTCTTAGTGCTACGTAATAGCACTGACCGTCTTGTTTTCAGAAATAGCTCATTAGTAATGTATCTACAAGCTCTGAACATAATCAAACATATTCACATAAAACATGACGCATCATTGTCTTCTGTAATCAGCATATTATATAAGTAATTAGCATTTCTTTCTTTTAGAGGCTGCAGCTACAGCGTCATCACCACCAGCAGTTAGATCATCAATTCATCATCATTATCATCATCACATTCTTCTTCATCTTCTCTATGTCAGCACCTTCACTGCCATCACCTAGGCTGTTTCAATGCCCTGTTGTGTTTGTGTCAATCCTGATTTTTCTCTTTTCATCACCCGGTTTTTAAGATCGTGGTTTGCTTGCCCTTTTTCCCGTTTCAGTGAATGATTACTAAAAACTATCAATGGCACAGGAGATTTTTGTTTTTATCATCAGTCTTCTAAGTGCGTCAATGGGCCGCCACCAATTCTTGGCCGGCCGCGGTGGTCTAGCGGTTCTAGGCACGCAGTCCGGAACCGCGCGACTGCTACGCTCGCAGGTTCGAATCCTGCCTCGGGCATGGATGTGTGTGATGTCCTTAGGTTAGTTAGGTTCAAGTAGTTCTAAGTTCTAGGGGACTGATGACCACAGTAGTTAAGTCCCATAGTGCTCAGAGCCATTTTTTTGAACCAATTATTGTCCTGTTACAATGTCTTCACCTCAAAGTAGCACTTGCATTCTACGTCCTCAAATATTTGTTGGGTGTATTCCAATCCCTGTCTTCCTCCATATTTTTTACCCTTAACAGCTCCCACTGGTAGCTTGAAAGTTATTCCATGTGTCTTAAATGTCCTGACCCTTCTTCTTGTCAGTGCTTTCCATACGTTCTTCTTTGCGCCAGTTCTGCTGAGAAGCTCCTTATTCCTTATCTTATCAGTCCACTTAATTGTCAGCCTTCTTCTGTGCCAACACATCTAAAAAACTTCGATGTTCTTCTGTTCCGGCTTTCCCTCAGCCCTTGATTCATCATATAATGCTGTGCTCCACTTGAAGATTCTCAGAATTTTTTCCTCAAAATAAAGCCAATGGCTGATACCCACAGACTTCACTTGGCCAGGAATGGCCTTTTGGTGTGTGCCTGTCTGCTCCTTGTGTCCTTGTTTTGTCCATCACGCGTTATTTTGCTTCCAAAGTAGCAGAATTCCTACGTCATCAGTTTTGATGCTAAGTTTCTCGTTACTCTTGTTTCTTCTACTTCTCATTACTTTCATGTCCACCCGTCGTAGATGAGTGGTCAGCGCAACAGAATGTCATACCTAACGGCCCGGGTTCGTTTCCTGGCTCGGTCGGAGATTTTCTCCGCTCAGGGACTGGGTGTTGTGTTGTCCTTATCATCATCATTTCATCCCCATCGACACGCAAGTCGACGAAGTGGCGTCAACTCGAAAGACTTGCACCCGGCGAACGGTCTACCCCACGGGAAGCCCTAGTCACACGATATTTCCAATACTTTCATCTTTCACCGGCTTATTCTCAGTCTATATCCTGTACTCATTAGACTGTTCATTCCACTCAACAGAACTTGTAGTTCGTCTCCGCCTTCACTGAAGATAATAGTGTCACCATCGAATCTAATAACTGATATCCTTCGACCCAGAATTAGAATCCCGCTCTTGAAGCTTTTATTTCCGTGATCCCGTCTTCAAAGTACAGATTGAACAGAGTGTGTGAAAGACGGCATCCCGATTTCACACCCTTTTTAATCGGAACCCTTCGATCTACTTTCTGAATAATTTACTTCACTGTTTAATCTGCATGTAGCAGTTTGAAACAAATCTGCTAAAAAATTAGAAGTAAATCGGTCAAGTACTTTTCGAGATGTTGAGTAGCAATGCTACTCTTTTATATATAAATTTATATATCGTGTATATTTCAAATATATATATATATATATATATATATATATATATATATATATATATATATATACGTCTGCCCAAATGTTGATTAGGAGCTCAAATTTAAATTTGAAGTATATCTGCTATGTCGCCAGTCACACAGATTTTCCACACCGACCGCCAGCGTGAGTAGTCGTTCTGTTGCCACTTCCCCCAATGGTCTTAGAAATTCCGATGGAATGTTCTCTATCCCTTCTGCCGTATTTGATCTTCCAACGTTCTGTTCAATTCTAATAGTGCAACCCCCTGTCTCATTCCTATCGACCCCAATCATATCAGCAGAGAATTCCTCGTCCTTATAGACGCCTTCAGTTTCATCCTTCCATCTATCTGCTCCCTCCTCTTCGTTGAACACCGAAATTCTCATTGGATTCTTAATGTTGCCGCTCTTCCATTTACTTTCACAGAGAGCTGAATTGACTTTCCTTTGTGCTAAATCAGTCCTTCCGACAATCATTTGGTTTTTCGATTTTTCAGATTTTAGCTTCAGCCCTTTCGGCCTGGCTTCCATGTATTTCCTATTATATTGTTCCTAACTGATTTATGTTGCTGTATTCCTCTCTTCCCCTGAGCATTTTTGTACTTCTCTTTTTAGTCGACCAATTAAAGCATGTCTTTTGTTCCCCAAGGTTCTTGTGAGGTACCTTCCTTGTACCTATGTTTGCCTCTTCAACATTTGTGATTGTTTCTTTACAGACTCCCGCTCCTCTTCAACAAGTGTCTACCGTGGTATTCCTTATCACAGTATCCAAATCTTTAGCGGGCTTGAAGAGCATCTAATCATTCTTCACAAGGGAAACTCCCTCAGATTTAGTTGTAAGATGGTCCAGAGGATAGCCTGTCAAAAGCTGAACACCGATCAATCATGAAAATAGCAAGAAGGTGTACTGAACTGTGAAAAAAGAAGTAAAATAGAAACAGTGAACGGTCCAAACACAAGATGTGTAACATCGAGCGAATTCGCAGAGCCACGGCGTCATGGTTTTGCTGTCACGGTACTGGTTTGTGAAGGGGCAGATCCGTGATCAAATCTTCCTCGTACCCCATATTTTTTTATCACAAAATTATGAATTGTGTACCCGGTCATTGGCGTGTCTGTTCGCTATATTGCGCTGTACTGAAATCTGTGTCTGCGTCGTGGTGTATCGTCACTTTGCAACAGCGATGTATAACGAAGGGGCCTCCAGGCGTACGCACCTTCTATTTATTCTACACAAGCACCACACGTTTTGACTCCTGCATTCCCTTTTGGAATTTTTGACTGTTGAATTCCTTTGTTGTAGCATAGTTGACACGCTCTTATTTGTTGTGTTCATTTCAGTGAGAGGTCTACGCGGCATCTCGCCTGCTCTCACTATTCATCACATTTGCTTGCGACGGTAATATATCCTTACTACTTAAGTCATATTCTGTAACCAACGTAAACCAAGATTACAGAAGCAGAATAGACACGTCAATGACCGGACGAAAACTTCATAATTTTACGAAAAAAATCGTGGCACGAGGAAAATTTGAACATCGATATTCTGGTTTGTCGGCCAACACCGTGACCACACAACCACGACGCCGTCAATCTTGTAGTTTCTCGATGTTGCACGTTTTAAGCTTGGACCGTTAATTCTGTATTTTGCTTCTTTTTTCATAGTTCAGTACACCTTCTGTTTTCATGCTTGATACGTGTTCAGCTTTTGACAGGCTTTCCACTGGGCCATTTAACCACTAAATGTATTTGCTAATGTTGTTGTAATGCTAGAAGTGCTCAAAATACTGCTAGTGTCTTACGACTAACTAGAGAGGCAAACATAAGCGTGAAATAATGAGCAGTGAATGTCAGCAGGAAGACTGCCAACAATATTGAGGACTGACCGTTCTCGACACAACAATAAAATGGTCCATATCTCAACAAGTATTTTCTTTCAGAACATACGTATTATACTACGTGTTTTGTAATTTTGATCAATAGTTGCCTCTGTGGGGATACGGGTCAGCTTTTTTAAAACACGTTGCATACATGATAACCATTTCTGCAGGGACCAACTTCTGAATTTGCTTTCACTTGCAATTTCTAGAAAGAAAAATTCATAAGATCATGGCCTTGTTTCTCCACTAAACAAATGAGACTTGGACGATAAAAAGAAGCAGTCACACTTCATCGTGAAAGTTGATGGAACAAAAAATACCACTCAGTCTGTTTTTTACAGACGAAACACAAACATGGAATTTCAACACTTTTATGAAAACATTTGAGATAAATGTCTTAAAAAGTAACGTACTGAAAATTAACTGTAACAAGAGAAATAATACTAGGTCTAGAACTTTGCTTCCACCGTTTTTTCAAGAAGTTCTGGGCTTTATTGTGAAAAACGTACAAAAAATTATGATTCATAGTATTGCCCATCGGTGGCCGCTACATTCTCCCATCTTTCGGATAGCATACGAATCCCGTGGTGGAAGAACTTGGCGTCTTTTGTGGGGATCCATGAATCGATTCAATTTTGCACTTGTTCATATGATCGGAAGTTCTGGTCAGACAGACTGTATGACACTGATCGAAAAAGGTGGTAGTCCGAGAGAGCAACGTATGGAGAATACTACGGGAAAGGCAGGACTTCTCATTTCAAAGTTTCCATGAATATTTTGACGGGTTTTACGACTTGGGGTCGAGCGCTGACCTGCTGCAAAATTACCTTTACGTGTCTATCGCTGTGTTGTGTTTCAGTGCTGGGCTCGAACGCATGAATTGCTTTCGATAATGATGTCCTGTGACTGTCTTCGTCTGTTTCAGCAGCTACGAAAACGTTCTGTCTTCCACCGCCATGCCCGTCTTCGACATCAAAAACTGCGTTCTTAAGGCGTTGAAAACACTTCCACTAATAGTTCCCTCACCATTGGTCTTACCCAGCGTTTTAAGAGCCACAGCCGCAGATTTCTTCACGTTTCAGTAGAAAATCAAAACTTCCCGCAAATGGAGAGAAATGGGTACGTAAGTTGACGTACTTAATCGAGAATAACCTGATGATGCAATCACTAATGGACTAATATTTTTATGGCATTATGTTTACAGATGCCTAAGCTTATTTTATTACACCTATGACCAGCCACCTGAACCCCACTGCCGTCTATTGCTAAACGGAGCAAGCAAAGTTGTAGACCTAATAATGAAGATGTTATGAGTGATAAATTTTAAAAAATGGCAAAACATATCTTCTGCACAGTGTCATTGCCCATTCCAGTACTCTGTTACTGAAACAAAATTATCAAATATCTGTGACAATCTTATGGCGTATACTCAGTCATTTTCTTCACCTACTTCACACTTTTTTAATTCACTGCGATAGCTTCAGAAGGGTAACGTAAGAGAGTTAGGAAACCTGATGTTCCGAGATTGCATCTCTAATTAATCCAGTTGCGATATTCCGCTGTAAGAGGCACGCCAATGATTTATGCGCTGATAAGGAACGGTTTACACTACAAAAAGAACAATTACATTTGACAGTTTGAGTGCGTCGTTCTGTTTGAGTATTACAAAATTTCTCGAAACTTGTCTCAGTCACTTACTCTGGAAGTAGAAGGTGAATCCTTTTCTGAAGTCTTGGAGAAGATCCAGGTGACGCGTAACCTTCCTATTTCTGTAAGGAAACTATATTAATTACTAAAAATGATTTTCATAAAAATACTAGAATAGTTAGTGTGTGATCTTTGTATGAAAGAACGCAAATGTTCGATTGGGAATATGAGAAAAACTGGGCACTTCATTTAGCGTGGAAACATACTTACTACGTCAAGCTGGACTACTAACGACAAATCACTGCTGGAATCGCCCACATCTAAAAACTTTGAATGATAAACTGTAGGTCAGAAATGAAACTGAGACTGACATTGTGACTAAATGTTGTTTTCAAACTAAAAGCATTAAAATTTATTTTGCAGTGTGCAGAACATAACGAAGAATATCACAGCATTCAGCTCTTCAAGACGCTAGTATCTCTCTCCAGAAATCCATCCGTTCCTTGACGACGTCCTGAATTGTTGTAAACTCCAGTTGCATGTCCAGATAGTTGGAAGCATTCCCCGTCAACGTTTCCCACACCACTGGACTTCCGGATGGCGCCGGATCACTGGAATACGATAAACAGCCATATGATAAATTGTACACACCTGTAGGAGGTAAAACGTACAATGACGCTGCTTTCCTTGAGCTTCGACATATGCACTGAACTTTTACGTGTGCCGAAACGGAAACGAAATTTTTTAAGTTACGGCATAATGCAATGATTAACAATATCAGCCTTATCGCGAATGAGACAGAAACTGATTATCTGAGAGTACACTGCATGCTGTGGAATTATGGGAAGACAAGTCGCATCGTTGAGTCATGTTCTTGCCACAAACAGCAACTAAAGGCCAATATCAGCTGCACAGAGTAAGAATCGCTAGGTGTTTAATAGCTTGCCCTTCTGGTATTCGTGGCAACAATTTTTGACCATAGGTTTAACGTTCAGTGGATTCAGGCAAGGATAACCAAGATTCTTTGACCGTTAGTTTTTGTTGTGGTCTATGGTGACCAGAATGCGATACCATCAAATCACGATGAACTCTTACGAATGCACTGAAATATTGTTGTCATTGAGAACTATACGCAGAAGACTTCTGGAAGGTGGCATGCAATTGAGCCGATGTAACGCATTCTTCCTGTCACAGAAGAAAGATTTTTCAAACGGCTCTTAACACGTGCACTGCACTAAGGTCGATGACAAACGTTCTCCTGTTGGGTGAGTGTGTTCCATTAACAAAGCTAGCATGTTTTTATCTAGCGAGAAATTTGTCAAACATTTGTGAAAAGAATGTGTCGTCGAGGCAGTGAACGTACGTTGCTGATTTGGTTCATGCCGAAGATGTAGAAGATGGCATCCTTGTACAAAGACAGTCATCACGGAAACACTTGAGGTCAATGGAGAAAAGATTTTATTTCCAGGAAACTAGTCATGGTTTAGCAGTGTAGCAAGTATAAGGAAGGTTTCTAGGGGGAAAATACATGGTTCCTTCTAGTTTCAGAATCTGTGATATACACATGCGTCTATTACACATTTTCCAGCGGTCATCTAGTGAAAAATAGAGAGCCTATTACAGTGTTAAGCGCACTGTTCAAATGAAATCGTAACATAAACGTGGTCAGTTTATTGTACAGACTTCTGCACTTGGTGGATGCTGGATTATGTGTAATACAATAGTAGAACGTATATGGAACAGACTTTGACGCCAAAGAACCTTCCTTAAAGGCGATGTAGTATTAAGCCATCAATTGCAGATTTCTGCTTACCCGACATTAGTTATCTGTAAATACGTACTCAGTACAGTAGCACTTGGTGGTTCCACGATGTCGTTCTTCAATCAGACTCAATCTGTGCAAAACTGTCTACAGAAAACGTTTCTGTAAGTAGATCACATTTCGACAACACAACGTTCGTCTAGCAGGTGAATATATTCAACAACAAACACTTCAGCGCTAGAAATGATCAGCATGATCCCCGACATTAATACCAAAGTGCACGTTTTGAATGATCCTATGAGACTTGTTGCCACTCACAGTCGTTTTTTAAACTCCTTTGCCGGAAAGCAGTTCTGTATGCCGTTGCTGATTCACATCTTACGGAAGTTGTTGGTATCTTCATTGCTGTGTTGGTACTCCCGTTAATTACACACCATATCAGAGTTATTTCCGCTGTAATAGACTGCCACGCTATTTTTATACCTTTCAAAGCTTTTATGTATGAACACGTGGTTTTTGATTCAACCGGGTTTTGATATTGTACTCATAATGTGTCTTGACATAATCCATCCTCACCACAATTGATAAATAAATCTTAGATTTATCATTTTTAGTCTGAGTTTTTCCCTGTTTCATACAAAGTTGTATCGGGACCACATTGTTTGAAACAAATCAGCGAATACAGTCTCACTATTTTCTGTTGTTTCTTTTTTGCAAACTGACACTGTTTTTTCTCGCATACTCGCGAGTGTATTTACTGAACGTATCTGGAGTTCCTATGATCAAATCATTTATCAAAGTATACTTGTAGGTTTCACTGAACCACAAAACTCTTAAGCGTTCACATTTCATTTATGAAGCAACTGATAGTGACCACCGGCTGAAGTAAGCTAATAATGTGGAATAAAACATTGGTAAAAGGAGTAATTGATTTTTAACGTTTTGAGTAGTCCAACGTGGTGAAACGGCTATAACCATAAAAAAAAATAAAAAAAAATGCAACGCTCCATTGCTTGTAGAGCAACCTTCAGTTAGATGTCGTTGTCTGATTGCCAAATAACAATGGTTGTAATACATCCAGATTGTGCTTTCCATTTTTCAGATACAGTAAATCAGAGTATTAGTTATGAAAATATAGATTAATCTACCCTGTATACTCCAGACCATATTAACTCTGTCGATAATTTCTTTCTGCATCGATCGAGTCGTTGACTTCAGGTGCTCCAATTAAAAAACATACTGCAACCGCTGTACAACTTCATTGTTCATCTGAAGTATTTTCTTTTCCATGTGTTGCTCATAGATAAAGTTAGTATTACTGAAATTGATTTTTAGGTCAACACTCAAAGCTGTACTTCTAGGGTTCTACATTGGTTGTTGAATTTTATTTGCACGAAAAGCAAACAGCACAATGTCATCACCTAAACAAAGGTGGTGTACGTGTGTTTCATTAACACAGTTTAATGATTTGGATCACCAAATTCTGTTATTCCCTAACCTGGTTCTCCATCTCTTTCTGAATTTTCCATTTCGCTGATGATATTAAATGGAGGCGGTTTACTGACGCATACATTCTTCAGTGTACAAATGTAACCTGAATTAGTCTCTTGTTTCTCAAGGGCATCGTCCTTTATGGAGAGATGGTTGATGGGTACAAAAGTTTTTGCCTTGCGAAGTAGCATAATTTAAAAAAAATTCCCAGTTTTCTAGAACTGTATTTAGTAAGGAATTCAGCAAGTTCTTCCTGTATTATTTCACCTTCCGCATTTCTATTTCAACACCAACATCTCATTATCACCTCGTTATTTTCGTTATTGCCCTTGTTTCAGATTCATCTCTTAAACACGAAGTTGCTAGCTAGTCATCTCCCATCTTAAGCAACGGAATGAGACGTTTAGCCAGCATTAGTTTCTGCTTGTTTTCTCCATACCATTTCACTATTTTCGTTTTTTTTTCTTTTTTTGCAAACTCTCACTGTCTTCTCTCGCATACTGTCGAGTGTACTTACGCATAATTTAGATTAACCCAGCACATTATGTAAAATTCCCTCTGTGATTTGCAGGAAAGTCTCGCCTCTTTCATTGCTGTCTTGTTCCACTTGAGATTTTCGTTTCTTTAAATTTCTTCATATCTGAAGTATCAATCTTGTTTTCATAAGAATCTTTGTTCAAATGTTCAAATGTGCGTGAAATCTTATGGGACTTAACGGCTAAGGTCATCAGTCCCTAAGCTTACACACTACTTAACCTAAATTATCCTAAGGACAAACACATACACCCATGTCCGAGGGAGGACTCGAACCTCCGCCGGGACCAGCCACACAGTCCATGACTGCAGCGCTTCAGACCGCTCGGCTAATCCCGCGGAGCGAATCTTTGTTAAGTAATGTCCTCTTTCAGCAATGTATATCTACATTTACTTTAACGCTTCATGTAATAAAACTCCCTTTTTATATAAATTATCATAGTATACATATCTAATTTGGTGTTTGATGAGCGATTATTACCACATTTTGTATTTATTTTTGCTCCAGTTCTCGTGTGGCTAACATCGTTTAGAACTGTAAAATGGTTTAGGGTCATCACATACAGTACAATTTCTTTATTGTTTCCTAAAATATAGTCAGTTTTATTTTAATTTCATTTGATTCTTATCATGGCCATTTACCACGTGTTTCCTCGTGGAAGAATGCGTTAACGGGAAATATGCAAATTTTCTTAATACATCATCGTCATTTGTAACGTATCCAAAGTTCCCCATTGAAAATCCCTTATTTTTGTCTTGATTTCTCATTAAAATCGCATTTTTATTCGTAATGTGATTTACTGTTCTGTCTTCTACATCCTGATAGGAAAATCGTGTATTGCAGCAGTAATCAACGAAACCATCTGTATATGTTCAACATCTGCTGCGAGGGAATGATGTGCAACTTAAACGATGTTATCTTGCAGCAAACCCGGTAAGTATATTTGCAGAATGCGAACATCTCGATAAAAGACTTGAATGATTTCCATAACATCTCTGTTGTTTACTTTTAAAACGTAGCCGGCCGGAGTGGCCGTGCGGTTCTAGGCGCTACAGTCTGGAACCGCGTGACCGTTACGGTCGCAGGTTCGAATCCTGCCTCGGACATGGATGTGTGTGATGTCCTTAGGTTAGTTAGGTTTAAGTAGTTCTAAGCTCTAGGGGACTGATGACCACAGCAGTTAAGTCCCATAGTGCTCAGAGCCATTTTTTTTTAAAACGTATCGCGTTATTCTTTCCGAAATTTTTTAAAGTTTGTGTTGTTAATCTAGCCTGCACCGTATTTTCCTGCCTGCTGTGTGCCTCCGTAACTAAACATAAGTTCTAATTTTAATATCTTTGGTCTCTATCTTTAGTAGGATTTTTGATTATTCCACTACATACCATAGCCATTCGATTTTAATTATTCATCTTCCAACTCTGTTAACACATCTCCTCCCCGTAGAGGCCTTAACAATTTCGTATTACGTCTGTTAACACATCTTGGATCTAGCTGTCATGCATATTATTGTTCGTAAATGAAATGTGATTGTAACACTGTTATTTCTAAGGTATATGTTATTTTAGTGTTGGCTGCAGACATAATGGATTGTGCACCGCGGTCTGAATTCCTTTATCCACTGCTATCAGTAGCCTGTCACCCAGGCTGAAATGACGATGACCCAGGAACTTGCACACGTTATCAGGGCCTCCGATGACCTAGCCTAAACTACACCAGCCTGCCAGGGGGCGCAGTGTTTGCACAGACTCATCCTAGACGTCGGCAGAACTGTGCTCACTGCAGTTTCAACCCAGACCTGAGTACTTCTAAATTACAGAGACCTTGATCGCAATGCCGAGTTCGCATGGCAACCAGTTTTTATGTCATTCAATAAATGGTTCAAATGGCTCTGAGCACTATGAGACTTAAACATCTGTGGTCATCAGTCCCCTAGAACTTAGAACTACTTAAACCTAACTAACCTAAGGACATCACACACATCCATGCCCGAGGCAGGATTCGAACCTGCGACCGTAGCAGTCGCGCGGTTCCGGACTGAGCGCCTTAACCGCTAGACCACCTCGGCCGGCTTTATGTCATTAATGATATATTTGGATCAGATATGAACATTTATCTATTGCTTGATAAAGAATGAACTCTTCTTCTTTTTCTTGCCCTTTTCCTGAATCTGCCTTGGATCGGCGCGTTTACTAACGGATTTGTTTGGTATTGCTCATTTAAGGGGTAGCCGGATGCCCTCCCTTTGCCGCGCCATTACCCTCCGCCCCCCCCCCCCCCTCCACACAAACACACACGCACACGGGACAGAATGTATATTTCAAACTGTCTGCGCGTAGTGTTATTTACGTGAAAGTGTGTGAAAGTTTTCTAAATGTGTGCGAATCGTGTAACTGGGACAAGACCAGCCTGGTATTCACTTGGTCGAATGTAGGAAACCACCTACAAAATACATCCAGGATGGCCAGCACACCGAACCCCTTCCTTAATCTGATGGCCGCATATTCGATTCGGCACTGGCCCAAATCACCGTCCCGGAAGAGGCACTTTAACACGCATGGCTCTGTAGTGAATGAATACTACTCGAATCTAGAATTTGGTTCTTAAGATGACACAGAACATAGTATGAAGGCTTTCACGACCGGATGACATATCTTCTGGTAAACCTTGCGGGATGTAAGGTCGTGGTCCATGAAACTCTTCAGCTCCTAACGTTTCGTCCAGTGCTTCGCTGGACATCTTCAGAGGGGTGTTTCTCCTCCGGTGAGTCTTGCCGGCAAGACTCACCGGAGGAGAAACACCCCTCTGAAGATGTCCAGCGAAGCACTGGACGAAACGTTAGGAGCTGAAGAGTTTCATGGACCACGACCTTACATCCCGCAAGGTTTACCAGAAGATATGACACAGAACAGTTTGTTACCAGGCATGTTGTGTAGTATGTGGCGCTATCGGTAGCCGAGGTCGCTAACGCATGTTAGTGTTGCATCTTGCTATTCAGTGGTGGGGGATTCGAATCAATTGAATTTATTGCCACAAATTTTAGACGTGATATCTGGAAACTTTAAACAGCTCGTACATATTTAATTATCATGGTGATATATAATCTTTTACATTATGTGTACATTAATAAGTTATGTTAACGGCAATCATTGGGAATAGTAACGTACAAATAAAACAGAATGTTGCAGCTAAGAATCAATTAAAAAAACATAAAATAAAAGGAATTAATTCAAGTTACCAATGAATAACTTGCTGGTAGCCTCTGAATAACTCGAGGTTTACTGACAAATTACAATTTTATGTATTTCGAAACCTATTGTTGGTGTGCGTGTGTGTGTGTGTGTGTGTGTGTATTCTAAAGTTTCTCTCAATTAAATTTATATGTGCCAGTTATTATAATGGAGGAAACGCTTATTGTAATCTGTTGACGTTATTTTGATATTCAGACCGTTCACTTCATGTTATAGACTGACAGTTAGGCAGTTACCTTTTAGATATTCGATGTGCAAGAATATTAATCGTAGTCCTCAAGTTTCGGTCACTTACATTTGTTTGCTGACTGTAGTCTAATAGCCTGCAATCTCTCTCTTCCTGGAAAAGAGGGCATCTGAAAACGATATGATCAGCGGACCTTCCTGTCCACATTATCAGATCGGTGTGTTACTACATCCTACTCGATACAAATGTTTGAGATATGGAGTCTAATAGCCTGCAATCTCTCTCTTCCTGGAAAAGAGGGCATCTGAAAACGATATGATCAGCGGACCTTCCTGTCCACATTATCAGATCGGTGTGTTACTACATCCTACTCGATACAAATGTTTGAGATATGGAGTCTAATAGCCTGCAATCTCTCTCTTCCTGGAAAAGAGGGCATCTGAAAACGATATGATCAGCGGACCTTCCTGTCCACATTATCAGATCGGTGTGTTACTACATCCTACTCGATACAAATGTTTGAGATATGGACCGTGACCTGTTAATAGGTGCACCGTTCCTCGAATAGGAGCAATGTCGCGCAGTTGTGAGCTGTTCCTGATGATTGGAAATTTGATGTTAACCCGCCTTGTAGTGCTTCTAGTGTTCCAGTCAGACTGCCATTCATCTAACTTGCAGGCTCATAAATGTCGTTTATCAGTAATATGAGTGATGTGACCTCGTACGTACGATCACATTGTCCACGCCCCAACCAATACAGCGCTGCCCTGTATCGTACAACGATATCCATCGAACATACCCTGAAAATCACCAGTAAGTCCTCGATCAGTATAGTGCACAAGACACTGGTGAACCTCAGGAGTCCGCAGCTCGTGGTCGTGCGGTAGTGTTCTCGCTTCCCGCGCCCGGGTTTCCGGGTTCGATTCCCGGCGGGATCAGGGATTTTCTCTGCCTCGTGATGACTGGGTGTTGTGTGATGTCCTTACGTTAGTTAGTTTTAAGTAGTCCTAAGTTCTAGGGGACTGATGACCATAGATGTTAAGTCCCATAGTGCTCAGAGCTATTTGAACCTCAGGAGTACGGTCCACTGAACTGGTCGCAGTATTGTTTTGTGGCTGCCTTGTCGAAGACGATTCGTGCAGAAGCAGGCAACGAAGCCCGCAACGACATGGAAGATAGCTTGCAATATGACCACTCCACATGAGACGGTAATTTATAGTCAGCAGTGCGAGCGCGGGCAGTTGTATGCATAATTTTAGCCGCTTTCAGAGTAATAGATTTTACATTTCCTAGAAAGTCTCTATTATTGTGTAGAAGAATACGTAAATATCTACAAACAGTGCTGCATTTTACAGGGGTTCCTTCAAGCCTCTCTTTGGCAAGAGAAAGTTTTCTCTTCAGAAGGATGTGTGCGGGTTTTATGAACATCAATAGTCAGTTGGTTGCCCTTGCAGCAATGCTGCATCTGAGAGAGCACATCATTCGCCTTTGCTTCAAGTCTCGCCCTGGAGTCTGCAAACACAACTACTAGAATGTCATCTGCACGTGCAACAGCACGTTCAGTAGCGTCTGCTCGTCTAACAGATTTGGGGAAGTTGGTCCAAAGTGTTGTGAGCAGGTCTGCCACCTTCCCATCGTTGGAATTGGGGTCCGTGTCTGGTTCCGATGAGTTGCTTCCAAACAGATACTGTTTGCCCTGCATGCATCATACCTGAGAAACATTTGAACAACAAATACTAAGATCACAAAACAACGGACCACTTACGGGGCCATGAGGACAGCCATTGGAAATCATTTTGATAATATTGCTCTGCCCCGCAAGCCACTGGATGCGACGTCCGCTACAATAATCTACAAAGATCTTTTATAGACGTTAGAGTCACGGGGGAAGGGATTCCCATCGCCATTTTCTGCCGATTGGGGTGAAAAGGTTATGGCGTACGTTTCTTCATCATCAAATTTCGCATCGATGTCCTGGGTGAAGTTCCAAAATTCACTGGAGTATCTTTTGGAGAGAAGGCACAAGGGACTTGATGGTGATGCGGCTACTGAAATTGTTACTTTCGATAATCCATCCACTGAAAGTGTTACTTTCGGCGACCCTCCTAATCCTAGTCGAGAAGATTAAGTTATTTGCCGACACGACTTTTCAATCTCTCCCTTCTTTTTCATGACACTCAACAACACAAACTCAACACCATACGCACACTCATGCCAAACGCATATCAGGACAATTACCTTCAAAATATCTTAAACGTAAGCCTTCCAAGTAATCAAATTAGAAAAAAACTGGCCTGGACTAGGCCCTGAGACACAAATATAAATAAAATTACATGTTTGTAGGTCAGCTCATCTCTCTAGAATGTGTGGTACCCATAACTGATATCAGCAGAGGCCACCAAAGATTTCAGTTGAATAAAAGTTGTTAGTAAAAGCATTTGTTCAAAATTTGGCTGCTGGACTGTCTTCTTAACTATCTGATCATTTCACAACTTACTACAATAAACGTTTCGTTTCCAGTGACTAAGCATTCTTATTCATGATTATTATACGGTGATTGGTATACAATTTATGGTATGTTCTGGGTAATAGTTAAACACCACTAGTTAACAAACTTTTCAAGTTAGTATTGATTTAGGAAGCTATTGCTTGACAAAATTAAATAAGTATTGTCACGCCTTACCCGTATTTGGGGAAATTGGTCCAAGTGTTGTCAACAGGTGTGCCACCTTCCCATCGTTGGAATTGGGGTCCGTGTCTGGTACCGATGAGTTGCTCGCAACCAGATACTGAGTTTCCCCTGCATGAATCATACCTGCAAAACATTTGAAGAACAAACACAGATGGGAATATAATAGCGCAATCTTCCGCGGCCAGAGTCAGTTGACATAAAAGTCTTCTGATGTGCCGGTAGGGAGTGTGGGCATGAGGGTGTGGATCTTGCTGGTGGTTTTACTGTACAAATATAAATTCTTCATTTACTAATAAAAACGCAATCTCAACATTACACTTCATTGTAAGAGAAGTTTCACCACTGCGGCCACAATACAATTTAATCTCCAGGTATATTTCATCACCTCTGGCAATAAGAAACAAATCTTTTGTCTTAAAACTCGTTATAAAACATGTTTTGGTGTAATATTTCATGCACATAAAAAAACCAACACTCAACCATATATATACTACTAGCTGACAAACCCCGTGTTGCCCAAGTATTCATTTTACCAATTTACTACTGGAAACGAAAGCAAAAAAGAGCTGTGTTTGTAGTGTTCATTTTAAATCCATTTTGTGTTATATGTAAGATTTTCATTGCGTTTAAAATGAAAGTTTTGGAAGAAAACGATATCTATATACACTCACAGAAAGACCCGGATAAAATATTAAAGGAACAAACGTACCTAAAACATAAAAGTTTTCTAGATAACTTAATTGAAATCGTACAACTCGATTCCGATTGGTCGTAATAAAAGGAAAACACAGATATATACACGCTACAAAAACATAACAAAGATTATAATACCACGCCATAGATAATTACAAATGAATAAACAAATTGTAAACGCACAGCATCGCTGGATTAATTATAAACCACACTAGTATAAACAAACGGTAAAAGACCTAGCTTACACCTCCGAACAACAGCAATTAACAGCTTAAATCTCCGAACAACAGCAATTAACAGAGATTAAGACAGATATTTAAAAACTTGCCTGCAGTTGGAAACGACTTGCGCAACAGTAAGATTATAAGACAGCGACAGCACCACAATGAAATATGGAAGTAAGTACTAGCACACAGTAAAACAAAATTGTTGTTAGTTGTAACGTTACAAATTTTAACGAAGAGTATTTGGTTGCAGATAACCCGAAGATGGCTATAAAGCCGAAATAGGCCTATTGCTATTGTAACAAGTCTAGCAAAAATTGTAGCAGCATTCTGGTTCGATACTGTCTTTTATTTTATTTATATTGAATTGTTTCGGTGTCATATACGTTGCTTTGGAGGTTTTAAGCGGTTCTCTGCTATATTGATTTATGAAATTCGAAGAAACAGAACTGACAACTATGTGCTGAGTAATACGTCACACTGAAAAGAAAATGCTATAGATTTAGTTAACTGACAGTATTAGCCAATAATTAAGGTTATTCTGGTTTAGGATTATTGTCATGTGTGGAAAAATTAAGACTGCACGCAAGGAAGTACACCTTGAAATAAAAGTTTTATTAGAACTACGGAATTTTTGGTAATTCTTTGGATGTCACTAATCCACACCTAATGTAATCATTACGCTTGTCACGAACATAATCTATTTACTTGCAACAGTAACATCTCAAGACAAACACATACCATAATCCGTAGAGCCAGCTCCATTGTACTCTAAGAAATAGAAGTGAACAAGTAGGCTGTTGGAGTTGGCTACGGTCCTAGCAAAGGAGTCCACTGATCGTATGAAGTACAAGTCTGAAAAGAACTGCAGATAAACAATTACTTTTTAGAAACATTTGGGAGACAACAGACAGTTGCATCAACACATACAAAGTAGCACTTGAGACGTCTGTCTTGATCATGTTTCTCAACAGGCGTACAAAATTTTTGACATTTGAACCATCTTACGATAGCACTACAGGGGGAACACCGCTTATTCGGAGTCCTACTGAATTATCATAAGGGAGAACGAGCGCCTCGAATCTCCATCCGGTCATTCATGCTTAGGTTTTCTGTGATTTTCCAAAATGGTTAAAAATGAACGCCGGGATGGTTCCTTTGAAAAGGACGCCGTCGATTTCCTCACAGGTCTACGCAGAATGCTTCCTTACACCTCTGATGACGTTGTCATCGACGGACCGCTAAAGACTTCTTTTCGTCTATTCCAAGGAAACAGTTACAGCAACCCCAGATGAATGTAATGGGGAGCTTCCAGAATCACACTCGCTAGGAGAGCGGTGGACAGCTTGCACTGACGTAAACATGCAAGACGAAAAATAAGCGCATTTTCGGATTACATAACAAAGTCTAGCCCTATTCAGTGCTAGAAATTTGGTCCTAATCTTTATAGCAGGTTTTCATTACTAAGAACAGAAAGTATAATACTTTGACATCTGTGGTACCTCTCCCTATTTTTTCTTGGCAAATATGAGTCGAGATAGATTTTGTTGTCAGCCTTTGACACCTGAGCTCGCTGAGAATATTGTCGTTCTTCAGCTGCCTTCGTTTTCCGGTTCCTAGATTTATGTGTCAGCGTTATTAATAAAACCCTTTATAATTGTTAATTCAAGCTCTTCCACTGAGTTAAATTTTATTACAGTAAATTTTATTACAGTAAAAGAAGTGAACATCATTGCGTACTACGAATGGTACTCCCGGCATGCCATTGTATCTTACTATTCTGTTCTGACGAAAAGAGTTTTCGTATTAGCCATATCGCATTTTTTTGCAGCAAGTGTATGTTTCTCTGTTTGTTAGGCATCTATTGCAGTATACATTTACCACTATCGTTTGCAACACATATCCCACGACCACACGCTATCTCACTAACATACAGGCACAGAAACACCTACCATACTTTTTAATTATGTTCTTTTATGTGAAGGTAATTTTTTTTGAATGAATGAGTAACCCACAGCATTATCTCGACACCCTCTGCCGTCATTATATTTTATAGTAGCAAACGCAGCCATGGCCTACCGAGGACATAGCGATTATTGTAAATAGTATTCAGATAAAAAAGCCACTGGTGTTTGCTTGTGGTAGCGAGTGGTACTTTTAATACCGCTGCGTCCGGGGTACTCTGACGGTGCTCACGTTTGAGAAGCGAAATGTTATAGTAAAGAAAATAGTTTACGATCTTTAGCTGTTTTATCTGAGTATTAGTTACAGAGTAGTTTGAACATCCTGACTTCGGTAGTAGATAAAATCAAATCCTTACAAGAGAAAAGGCAATGAGAGTTGGAACACTTCTGTAGAATCTGTTCAGGTAGAGGAAGTAGTAAAGCAGCAATAACAAAAATATAGGAAACATAAACTCTTCGTAACATGTTATTATGGCAAAGCCCTGGTAATTAGATAACTATACTTACAGGCCTTTCCGTAATTTTATGATTTCATGACTTGTTAACAGCACTGTTTTACTGCTCTCACTATCGTATTTTCAACACATTCTGATGTTTAGGAGAAGAATGCAATGATTCGTTTTGTTTTATTTTCTGTTGAGTTCAGCGGCCTCGTCCTTTTTCATGACAGGGTCTTGATTTCTTTATTTTCCCCCCGCCCCTCTACAACGAGAAGTAGCCACACAGACCTTCCGATTTAAACTCCTTTCTTCGCAGTTTAAGCTCCAGAGATGTTCGCTAAAATAACGTGTAGTAAATCATGAGCCTTCCCCGTCTTGCTGTTTTTCCAGTAAAAAAACATGCCGGGAATAGAGAGCTTTCCTGGTTTTCTGTTTTACTCGATTGGCTAGCCTAGGGGCGCCATACCTTTCCCTTGAGAGAAAACCGAGGCCGCTTCCACAACGGACGAGCGGAAGCTGGTCTCTTGGATGGGGACTCTCTTCCTACAAACTCCGTCATGCTAGTGTGGTTGTTCGCTTGGACTGTGTTGTGTGAGTTAGGGTGTTGTTAGATTTGAAAGTGTCAGCACTTTCAATTTCAGTTGCTGATCAATAATATTCCCGCTGAGTACCAACAGATTCGTATGCAAAATAAGATATCGTGTTCATGTTTTGTTGTTCGTCCTATCTGTCAATAACTCGCGCGTTTCGCGTCTTGCCTCAGTTAGCCAGTGCTGTTAGTGTAGCGGAGTGATAATTGAACGAGATTCTTAAGGGCAGCGAAATTATGGTAGTGGAGTGGACTTTGAATCTGTTATGGACGACCGCCCCAAATGTGTTTCATAGTCCTTGGGTTGCACTTGTTTCTTTTCTAATTATTATTTCTTCTTTAGATCTCGCCTTTTTCAGGAAACTTAAACGTCAACTTTTATTGAGGACGTGGTTCTTCCAAGTGGGCACACCAAATCGACTCTGATGCTTCAGACTGACACCAACTCGGCACGACCTTTCAAGATTTTTCTGCTATACTAGAGTGGCGAATGTTTTATACTTACATCAATAACAGCTTGCATGTCGTCCGTGGAGAAGCCTTCGTCTGCAAAGTAGAATTGCTGCAGCTGCTCCGCCGCACGAACCCGCTGTTCCTCCGTGGGCAGTGGCAGCTGGGAGCCGATCAGCATTGTGAAGTTCTCCTTCATGTCAGCGATCTTTGCTTCGGTCACTAGAACAAACCAACAGCTCTGGAATAGCAAACGGATTCTGCGCACTACAAGTCCATAAAAGGTGCATCCAGCAGCTTCTACAGGACTAAGCGGCGAAGAGTTTCTGATTCCTATGGTGTGCACTTAAATGTTTCTTTAAATTCCCGAACTATCAATGTCGGTTTCACACGTTAGCCCGGTGGTTCTGTTGTAAGTTTGTGGACATCCAGTCTGTACTGGCATCTGATTATTTCCGTTCATCTTTTTCCTTGTCTTTTTACTACTACATAAAGATTCATTACAGACAACGTAAACAAACACCAACAAGATAATAAATGAAAAGTGTTATGATCTGCCTTACGATGTTCATTAATGATTTTAGAACTTTCCATGCTCCACTCTCGATATCGGCAACTGAAGAAGCTGCGACGACCAGTAGCCAAATGGATCAGAGTGAAGCTTTGTTCAGGAGTGTGCAGTAATGGAACTTTATTGTGAACCGAGTACTACTGTATCTACAGTTACATACAATCTCCTGAATCCACTGTACAGTGCAGGTTGGAGGGTACTACATACCGTTACTAGTCGTTTCCTTTCCTGTTCCACTCGCAATTAGAGTGAGGGAAGAACGACTGTCTATAAGCCTCCTTATGACCCATAATTTCTCTCATCTTATCTTCGTGGTCCTTAAACAAAACTTACGTTGGAGGATGTAGAATCGATCTGCAGCCGGCCTCAAATGGAAGTACTTTATTTTTCCGCAGTAGTGCCTCGAGAAAGAGCATCGTCTTCCCTCCAGGGTTTTCTATTTGCGTGTCTGAAGCATCTCCATGATTGTTGAGTGATGATCGTGCCTACTGGTCACAAATCTTGCTTCGATAGTTTTCTTTATTCCGATCTGCTGGAGATCGAAAACACTCGCTCAGTACTCAAAGCTGATTCGCACTGCGCTCTACACGCCATCTCCATTATAAATGCTGTTGTGGGGTCGGGGTTGAACCCAGGACTCCAAATGGCAGAGCTGAAGCCGGGACCCACCACGCTGTCTTTCGTCAGGAGGCCGAGCAAGTTCAAGAGCGTCAAGGGGCAGTTCAGGTTGATACAGCGGTATTCAGTAGCATTTCTTTATTCAGCTAATTTACAGTATTCGATGGGTGCAGCGTAGTGTTGGCGTACCACCTGCAACGCTGTCCCGCGAGTCCAGCTGGCTGAGCAACTCCTGGTATGCTGACACTGCTGCTGCTGTCATCAAGGCTGTTCATCTGGAAGTCGGCTGCGCTCTCCCCGGTCGCCGCCCGCCGATGCGTTGCGTCTTGCGCCGCGTAGCTGCCCGCGATTCCGTAGACTGTTGCAGTCCCTGGTCCTCACCACCTTCCGCTCTGTTTGGTCTGTTCTGTCCGACCATGGGACAAAGGTGGATGTACTGGTCACCCGTGGTCCTCGAGCCGTCGCTGCTTCCAGGACAGGACCATCCCTGAGCCCGCGCCTTCCTGGACGCTGTGCGACAACTTGCTGCTAACTGTGTTTGCTGGATGGCAACACCCACCGTCGTCTCTGGTGCTGTCTCAGCGCTGCTGCGCCTCCTGCAGAGCGTACGCCTCGCCCGGACCCCGGTATGCCAGGTGGGAAGCGAACATAGCCCATAGACTGGAGTGGAACCGAGCCTCTCCTGGATCCACTGCAGACCTGTGTCACTGCCCTCTTTCAGGCAGACTGTGCAATCTCCAAGTTCCAAGCTGCAGTTCCGTCTCACCCCAGTGTTGTGTCCCCAGACGCAGAATATAGCCCGAACAAGTACATATAAACAAAGTATAAGTGTATGCCGAACACTTATAACATTGCTGCCAGACTGGCCCCTATAAGCCTAGACCAGCACAGGTCCATCCCGACGCTAGACTCACCTGGCACATTCTGTCCCAAGCTGAAATTGCCCGTCTGTTCATACTGGTTTTTCCCTCGCTTCTGACGTAGTGTCAGGGAGAGACAGAAACTACGGCAGGGGTAAATTCCGACACGTCAGTCACTTACAAATCGTCCTCCTGGCTCTGACCTAGTGCCCCGCCTCATACATCGCAATAACTTAAAGCAACGCTGGAGTTTCCTGCCTTGCTGTTGCTCCACTCGAACAAATCGTGCATGCAATACCGCTGTTGCAGCTCCATGCCCACGAGTGTCATGTTTACCTTGCCTGGCCTGCTGGCTGTCGTCTGTTACCACACTCTGCCCCAGATTTCATCGCCCAACCGGGCCTTCATTGAATGGTAAAATTTCCCTTTCCATCGACTAGGACTGACACTAGAGCAGCAATGCACTGTCCTTTCCCAAAATTCTCCGCACAAAACGAAGCCGAGCATTCTTCCCTACTACTAACATCATGTGCTCATTCCACTTCACATCGCTTTGCAACGTCACGCCTAGATATTTAATCGATATGATTGTTAAGCAGCACACTGGTAATGCTGTGCTAGAACTTTATAGGATTGTTTATCCTACTCATCGGCATTAGCTTACATTCTTCTATATTTAGAGCAAACTGCCATAAATCAACTAGAAATTCTGCCTAGGTCACCTTATCCTCCTACACTCTCAACAGCGACACCTTCCCGTAGACCGCAGTGTCATTGGTAAACAGCGATAAACTGCGTTCACCCTGTCCATCCGAGTGTCCTGGGGCACTCTCGACGATAACCTTGTATCTGATGAACACACGCCATCGACGACAACGTACTGGGTTGTATTACTTAAAAAGTCTTCGAGCCACGCACATATCTCGGAGCCTGTTCCGTATGCTCTGACCTTAGTCAACAGTCTGCAGTGGCGCACCGTCTCAAACGCTTTCCAGAAATCTGGGAACATAGAATCTGCCTGTAGTTCTCCATCTTTGATTTGTAGGCTATCATGTGAGAAAAGGGCAAGCTGAGTTTCGCACGAGCTATGCTTTCTCAATCAGCGCTGATTTGTGGACAGGAGCTTTTTATGTCTCAAGGAACTTTATTGTATCCAAATTCACAATGCGTTCATCAATTTTGCAGCAAACCGAAGGATACTGGTCTGTGATTATGTTGTTTTATCTTTTTTATATACAGGAGTCACCTGCGCTTTTTTCCAGTCGCTCGGGACATTCTTGTGGGAGAGACATTAACGATAAATGCAAGATAAGTGAGGAGCCAATGCCACAAAACATTTTCTGTGAAACAGAACTGGGATTCCGTCTGGACCTGAATCAAAACATGGTGACCTTAGCAGAACTCGTAATAAGAATACCGAAGAGGACAATTGAACTCTTTACAGTATACTGTATAGATGTAGATTCGTATTGTAACTATTACAAATGTGGCATGCGAATCACATATGACCCAAGTGGACGAGGGGAACGAACACAGATCGTGTTACTTTCATGTGGGTATGATGGTGCCTTCTGCGGAAGTGACGCCCACAATTATGGGGACCTGGTTGTAACTGCCGGTCCTGAGAATGTCTGCTGGAGGCTGGACGATCACCGCAGAGTCAGATGGCGGGTCCACGACGGATACGAACGCCAGCGATAGTGGACAGCGGTTCTCCTGTAAATTTTAGTGGTACCAAAGATATCAGCTACTCGTTGGTATAAACAAGAAACGTTCGTCATAACTGACACAAGACATCATCTAAAATAATGTGTGGAAACAGTTTACATGGGGTAGTGTGTAACTACAAGACACTAAGTTACAACTGTAACAGTATCTCTTTTCAGAATGACCAGTATTCATTGGCTAGTATTTACATGATTCTGTTCTCGGATTTCACAGGAATTTTCTGATTATATATGTACCACATGCTTCTATTTTGGTTCATCTGTTGCTTGCGATATACATCAATGACTTTCCAGTAGTATTGTTAAAAGATGACAATTTTGTACTTTTCACAGATGATAAAATGTACTACGATTTTTACTTTATATTGAAAAACAACGGGAGCTAACCAAGATAAACAGTAAATATCTCAATATTTCGAGAAAACCTTTGACAACGTTGTAAGACAAACTATGAAAAATAATGAAGTAATAGTAGGTAATAGATTAGAGTACAGAAATCAGAGCATGGAAGAAAACATATTATTTGTGTTAGATCTAGGTGTATAACTGACAGACTCATTCCCGACGAGATAAGAAATGAGAATTAATATGATTTGCTTGAACAATGCTAGTTGAAACCAAAAGCTGTATTGTAATCCAACGTTGTTTACTCAAAATATTCTATAGTTTCAAACCTAAAAAAAGTGTCGAGACTGGTAGCATGTTCTGAATACACGACGTTGGATTACAATACATCTGTTGGTTTCAACTATCATTGTAACTATCATTATATTCAAGTACTCCATACCCAGCTTCTGTCCCACTGTCCTCGATGAATTACCAGTGAATATGATTTATCTCCTATTCTGTTTAGTCTTTAAATCGATTACGCTATTTGCAGATGAAGTTTTAAATTAAACACTGGGATACACCTGAGCGACCTTCCGTTAGATCTTCTTTGCGCTGACTGACTTACAGTGCTTTCAAGAAACTAAAATGTCCTGGAAGTAAATTTTCTTGACTTGAATAAAATGTTTTACGAATATTAGGCATAAATTTCAGTATAGAAAACGAAAACAATGGCTTTTATAGGAAGGCACTGTGAGGAGCCTGCATCTTCACGTAGCACAATAGTATAGTGTTTATTTTGTATTTATTTCACGTCACGGCTAGACCGTATCGGACTCAGTGCCAATGGAACAATAAATAATCGTCTCTGGCACACGAGTACAGCTTTTAAGCTGCGAGTAGTTTGCAGTCGGTATACAAAGGTCATCGTTGTCAGTCGTTCGTTGAGCGTGGAAGTATTTTGTACACCATAGTATTCGAGGGTAGTGCTAATCAGCAGTTTCCTGATGCTCATGGAGACAAAAGTGTGTAAAAGATTACCGACGTTGGCAAGATGAAATGTATTTATTTACTCGTAATTAAATATAAAGTTTCAGTATAAAAGTTCGGGCAATATCTGTGGCATTTAATAGAAAGTTGTATGTGATAATTTTAGTGTAATCTATCTTGAAACAATAAATAATCACTATTTTTACTTCAAATGTATTTTATAGTTATCAAACAGAATCTTTTGTGAATGATTTTCCTTTTAACCAACCAGAAGGAAACAAATAGAAGTAAATCTGAGTGACGATATCTCATGCCTATAGGTAACGGTCACTATAACGATATCCAAGCTGGAATCAATCCACAGACAATCCTGCTGGTGGAACATCCGCAACTGAGCGTTACAGCAGAGGTTGCAAATACCGCTTCAGTTGTAAGGTTCTTATTATTTTTCAGTAGTTAAAACACGACCGGCTTCGGGCTCTTACATGCCCATCATCAGGTCTTATAACTTGGCGCTGTGACCCAGAGCGCAGCGATGGACGACTGCAGGACGCGGTGTATCACAGCGCAAAGTTATGAGACCTGATGATGGACTCCGTCTTCAGGCCACAAGTGGCCCATCTGGACCATCCGACCGCCGTGTCATCCTCAGAGGAGGATGCGGATAGGAGGGGCGTGTGGTCAGCACACCGCTCTCCTGGTCGTTATGATGGTTTTCTTTGACCAGAGCCGCTACTGTTCGGTCGTGTAGCTCCTCAATTGACATCACGAGGCTGAATGCACCCCGAAAAATGGCAACAGCGCATGGCGGCCCGGATGGTCACCTATCCAAGTGCCGGCCACGCCCGACAGCGCTTAACTTCGGTAATCTGACGGAACCGGTGTACCCACTGCGGCAAGGCCGTTGCTATAAGACCTGATGATGGGCATGTATGATTCGGAAGCCGGTCGTGTTTTAACTACTGAAAAATAAAAAGAACCTTACAACTGAAGCGGGATTTGCAACCTCTGCCAATGAGTCCAGTTTAAACTCGACCATTAGTTGAAGGATAGCCTATAATGGTACAGATGATAAACGAATAACAGACCAGACAGGGTAGTAATATGGTACTTGAAAGTAAAGGAGCAGAAAATTGGAAATTTGTGGTAAGGTCTTATGGCACCAAACTGCTGAGGTCATCGGTCCCTAAGCCTACATACTACTTAATCTAACTTAAACTAACTTACGCTATGGACAACACACACACCCATGCCTGAGGGAGGACTCGAACTTCCGACGGGGGGAGCAGCACGGACCGTGACAAGGTTCCATAGACTGCGCGGCTACCCCGCGCGGCGTAAGGAGCAGACACCTTACACATGGAGAATGGTGTCAACACTGCATCTGAACAATCCTGGATGCGGAGCTCGACCGCCTGTGTCAATGTTGGCAGCCCTGGCCGAACAGCATTCTGCGAGCTTAAGTTCTCTGCCAGCGCTCCTGCCTGGTGTTCCGAGCGCAGTGCAGGTGGGGCTGAGGGGCGATAAAAAGAAAAAGTGGAGAAGCCACTTTGTTCTATGCCAAAAGGGAATTACCTTACTTTTCATATGGCTTCATAAGCCATCACACGATTATGAGCTGGGGAAACACTTATTGGTACATCATTATGACACCAGCCAGAAAGACAGTACGACGGACTTGTGTTCTGATGAGTAACTGTGAATGCTGGCTGAACTAAAGGCTGCCATTAGGGGAAAACGTGAGTTAATGGTAAGCAGAGTGGTGACAAAATCTTTTATAGCCGACATTATCAATTATTTGACTTCATTAAGTGTCTTAATTCGAGAGGAGAAACATTCGGTAAGAGATATGGCAGACGAAATTGATGCTATCAAATAAAAAGTAATCCTGTGGAAAAACTTCGAGTTGCCGGCCGGGGTGGCCGACCGGTTCTAGGCGAGACAGTCTGGAACCGTGCGACCGCTATGGTCGCAGGTTCGAATCCTGCCTCGGGCATGGATGTGTGTGATGTCCTTAGGTTAGTTAGGTTTAAGTAGTTCTAAGTTCTAGGACTGATGACCACAGATGTTAAGTCCCATAGTGCTCAGAGCCATTTTGAACCAAAAACTTCGAGTTCATGATATTGAACATTTCTTATAACTCAAAGCAGTCGTTTGTGGACTACTCATGACTGGCTAAACTTTAATAATTGTAACATTTGTCTTGAATTTTCCAAGAGATTCTAAGATATCGCACGATTGAAGATGGACTTCGATTTATTTGTCAGTTCGTTCTAGATTTAGGCTCATAACATAGGGTGGTTATAATTTCGCACCTTAGAAGCACTCATCCACGTACTTTGCCGTGATCTACAAACACAATTAGGTATCATGTGATAGGTTGTACATCGTATATGCGAATATATAAAGGAGACTGACATTGTCACGTACGTCATGTAAATAATTGTTAACACTTATTGCATGAAAGGTGACGGAGTGTCTGTGTTACAAAAACGGCGTAATGAATGATTGCCTATACTAGTAGAGGTTGGAACGCCAGTGGAAGTGAAAGCGCTGGGTGGAGGGCCCACACAGGTGTGTTGGTCCTGCTTAAACACAGGAAATAGCAAGACGGACGTCGAAGCACCTAAGCGCTGGAGCACAATAGAGAAACGAAGAAGTAGCACCTCGGAAACCACGCAGGTTGGGTTATTTCTGAGGATTTTTACTCAGAAGCGTACCATTGTACGAGTATAGGTTTTTCCTTGCAAACTTTCCGCGCTGGAAGACAAAAGACTAAAATATGGTTATTCGGCGTTCGGAAGAATCTGTAGAGAGGGAGAACATTCTGTGGTTTTGGGAATATGATTCGTTTTCGGAATTACGATGGCAGGGAGCCAAGCCTTGCTTGAGAGACGCTGTCTTCTGTTGTGAGCGCCCGTGTGTGACGGTCGCCCAATATCAGCTTTTGTTGGTACAGACAGACTTGCTGTCTTTTCTCTCAGTAGAGTTAATAGTTAGAACAGATAGGAACTGTACTGTTGCGAACCTATACGATTCTGGACTTCACCTCCGTGTTGGAAGTCGTTGAGTACGCAGCGTTCAGTAATTGAGGTCACTTCCTCTGCCTATACTTAGGTTGAGACGTTATCTGAACTCCGTCCTTGTGGTTGGGAGTTCGCGTTTCTCGTCTGTAGAACACAGAGAGGAGAAGACAGTATTAGAGTATATTAGTCAGAGGACCGCCTTCTGCCGTCCAAGTGTTTGAAAGAGTTTATTTGTGGCTAGAGTTCTTTCACCGTCGCAGACGAGTACGAGAACCATCACTTCGACGCACCGGACCGAGTACATACGGTGATATCGCAAATTGCTTCGGCGTATTATGGCTATAAAAGCCAAACAGCTGTGATCACGGCCAGCCGGTGTGGCCGAACGGTTCTAGGCGCTTCAGTCTGGAACCGCGCGACCGCTACGGTCACAGGTTCGAATCCTGCCTCGGGCATGGATGTGTGTGATGTCCTTTGGTTAGTTAGGTTTAAGTAGTTCTAAGTTCTAGGGGACTGATGACCTCAGATGTTAAGTCCCATAGTGCTCCGAGCCATTTGAGTCATTTTTGAGCTATGACCACGTTATTCCACTGAGGTTCCACACCACCGTAGATCATCTTTGAAAGTAGTGTCTTCCAGTGTCTGGTACATATATGATATCAGTAATTCCGCGTTATTGATATTAGACCGCGCAGCCATAATAACAGGCAGATTTGGGCAATTGAGCAGTAATTTTACTTGGGAAATGTGAAGTCTGTAATATAAACGTTTTTTTTTAAATCTACGATAAATATATAAGCAGGAACAACGTTTATCATTTAGTAGTATTAGTTACCTTAATCATTCATTTATGTTTAGATTGTAATTTATATGTTAAAGTCCATTAAGAGATCCTAAGATCTGCTTCAGGGGTAGTCAGACAGAGCCAAATCTTCATTTTAGTTTTTATTATTTTCCGTTGCGCACATTTGGTTTACACCCGCCTGGAGTACCATCTTGGAATAATGCAACTCATCACTTCCAACACGAGGTAATATAAGTACCCAGCTCAACGACCTGTTTGTTCAATACAAGGTCTTGCAAGACTTTTATATAATGTTATCTCAAGAGCAATGTCGTCGACTGCACAGATAATCTGCTAAAGATATTTCAGCACTTAATTCACCGTGTATATGTGAATATTTCTTTATGAAATTGACAAAATCTCACCGACGTTTAAGTTTAACAGATTCTGATCTTCATGTTTCCGCGACGTAAAGACTGTTCCATAAAACTTCTGGCGTGCATCCACATAAATTCAGCTTCTTCTTCTAATATTTCGACTGAATATCGTCCAGCCATCTTCAGAGTCAGCCGAGGTGACTAAAGCCCCAGCTCTTGCTCCGTCCTTTTAAACCAGAGGACCGAACCACTGCGTATGAGGCCAAAGATACACCAGGCACCAGAGATGTTGATAGGCGGCAAAGAGGTGAAACATGTGCATGGGAATTAAATCTATGGCTGCGCAGTCGATCCACACTGTGATATCGATGTGTCACGGAGAGCTGCACCCTACCGACGTCTTTGTGATTTAATTACAGAAATTGCCGGATTCCGTGATTTTTCCAAGCTGAAACCGCTATCTCCATTAATTAAATTCGTCGCCAACCGAATTTGAATTGATTCTTTTATTACTGATCCCCAGAAAGATAAAGTAGAGACTAAAATTTCGACATTATCGTACAGCAGTGGCAATACAGTGCTCCCCACCGCAGATTTGTTAGGTTGTAAGAGACGGGTGTACCTGCGGTGCTCTGTGCATCTCTCCTAGACTGTACGTGCCTAATACATCTGCGGTGGCACAGCACTGTATTGACACTGGGCACTATGTATGTTGATTTTTCAAGCAACGTTGAACAGGAAAAACTATAGGCTGTGAACTTTTATTTCGTCTATATAAATTGCGCGTGCAGTCTCCGTGTTTCATTTACTATGGTTAGCCAAACTGAGAACAGTGATGTAATTAATGAGGAGAGGCAAGAAAGGTAGATCAGTGTTTTATGTCCTGTTGGCAAAGAGGCCATCAGAGACGGAGCACAAGCTAGGATGGGAAAGAAGAGGAAGGAAATCGAATCGGCACGCCCTTTTAAAGGATTCCTTCTGTCGTTTGCACGAAGTTTAGGGAAATCACCGAAAACCTAAATCTCGAGGGGCAGACGCGAATTTGATCAGTATACTAATAACAGGAATGTCATTATCGAATGAGAGCTAGTTACCAGAAGTCAAACTAAGGAAGAAATTGGATGTGCAAATTCGTATTTGAACGTAGACACTGAATCACGAGATGCGGGAACACCCAACATTTGTGTTCATAACGTATCAAAGGAAAATATGATAATTCAATTGGTACAAGAAATAAGGATAGGTACTCAGAAGCTGAGGTACTCAGAAGCAGAAGTTGAGATCAGATGTGAACAGAAGTCAGATAATAATCATCAAGAACTGCAGGCAGAGATAAAACTTTTCAAACATGAAATTCATAAAATATTGGACCAAAAAGTGATAGCTATCCGTAGTGACATGCATATCAGTTCAATAAATTTAAAAAAGAATGTAACAAATTGAGCACTGCACCACCATCTGAGTTCAAGTGCAAGATAAAGATGCATTGTTGGCAGATAGACGTGGATGTTACCAAAATTCAGGATCACATAAGTTATAAAACAAACTCTAGTGGACACTACAGAAAGGAATCACGAAATAGCTCATGCATAAGATATCTGTGAACAAAAGAAACATTCCGTTATTAATCTGAGGAAAGTAGAAAAAGCAAATGCAAGAAAATCATGTCGTGAGCCTTTAAATGAATATTATCACCGATAACATGATCGGTCTAAGACAATTCAGAAAATTCGACCTATATAAACAGTCACTCCCAGTCGATAGCATGAAACAATTTAGAGCTACGCTTACATGAATTCATGAAAAAGATATTTTTATTTTCGACACATGACTGCATGTGCTGGAACGTGGACAGACCGTGTGGCTGATCGATATACTAACTTTACAGACTTCGGAAATGCGTTCTATCATAGGTACTGGTTACGAGAAAAACAGCGAAATATCAACGAAAAATTATTACCAGTGTATAACTACGAATGGCGCGAAGGACTAATGTGCAACTTGCTTCAAAAATTTTGGGACCGAAATAGCTATCCAATGACCCCATCAGCGGCGGTGATCTGATTACATTTTGATAAAACATTTGTCATGGCAAGTATGAAGACAGCAAGGTTCGAAAATGTTAAATGATTTCAGTGAGCTCTTATGATTTCCTGACCGTTAGAAAAGATTTACAATACACGAGATGTGTCGAAAGATTGCACAATATTCTTAATGACCCGAAATACTAAGGCAAGACACAATAAGGCGTGGTGAAGTGGCCACCAACAGGTAGTGCAAGAGATATTTCAGGATCTTTCACCTCGAAAATAAACGCAAAAAACCGGCATCAGTTAGCGACAAAACAAGTGTAAATTAAATGAAACAAACGTTTATGTTACAAGTCACTTTTTATTTACCTCCACGACGCATTTCAAAGGTTTCAACTTCCATCATCTGGTGCATCTACCTGATGATGGAGGGTTAAACCCTTGAAACGCGTCGTGGAGATAAATAAACACTGACTGGTAACAGTAAACTTGTTGTTTCATTTAATGTCAATAATGTCAGATAAAACCTAAACTAAAATGTTCGCATTTAAAACGAGTTATCTTGATAAACTAAATACAGATTCGAGTGAGACTCGTTTCGATCATGGAATCAACTTAGTGGGTTATCTCAAAAGATACAAATGTTGAAGTATGATACGGAAAACATCAAAGCTGAATATCTAAGGGAAGAAGTACAAACTACAAATGAAGCTCTAATTGCAGTGACTGAAATTGGTGTACATGGCCGGAAAATTGCAGCCATTATATCCATGAATTTGTATGAAAAACTTCGTGAAACAGAAGTGATACTTTTACCTCTGGTAAACATTATGATCACAGCAGCTGCTCAGGGGAAATCGTGCTGTTAGCTGGCAAGCACACATTAGATATAACGGATTGAATTTTGTGGTAATGATTGATTGACGCCAATAAAATGCAGAATTGATTTCAGAAGAGGATGTTTAAGCATTGTAATATGAATGAATATTTTGGAAATAAATTTCATCAGCTTCATCGAAATAGAATAAGAACTAGAAGTTTCTGCAGATTTAGGAGATTGATGATGGGATATAAGCGCCAGTTTATAGGAAAGATAATCTGTCCAGAACGAGAAAAGAAGAGAATCTGAGGGTCATACCCAAAATTCAGGAAAAGATCGACGGCTTGAGTAACTTTCCCATATCCAATAGAGAAGAATTATCGGAAACCATGGACTGATGGAAGGACGTCAATTTAAAATTGAGGTACGGCCAGAAGAAACATTCAAGATGAAGTTGTGTTCAGTACTACTAGCCAGAGAAGCTGTAGAAAAGGAAATTAAGTGTATGATAGAGAATGATATAAGCGAAACATCGGGCAGTGAATAATAAAAATGCTGATCAAAAAGAATGGCGGCTCAGTTAGATTAGTTTTACATTCCCTACTTATGAGCCATGTCATGCTACCTCAGAAAGATCAACCAGAAAACTTAAAAGAGCTTTTGAAACAATTTAATGGCACTTGTTATCTTAATAGATAAGACATGACAAGTAGTTACTGCCAGATGGAGTTGGAGGAGAGAAGCCAAAAATTCACGTTATTCTTGTGTAACGGATATTGCTGTCATTTGAGGCGGATGTGATTTGGTTAAAAATTTCATCTGCTGCATTCGTTCGACCTTTGATTCTTGGAGAGCAGCTTTTGCAAAACGTGATAGGTTTCGTAGATCACAGTTTGATTGCTTCCACTTGGTAACTAGGTAGGAAGAGTGCGTAGCCACGCTCGATAAAATTATGACTACAATTAAATCAGGTGGAGTCACCCTCAGTTTGAAAAAAATTGGAATTCACAAGGAAGAAGATATAATTTCTAAGACACGTCGTTGCATAAGCAGGTATTGATCCAGATAAAAATTAGAAGCAGTTCAAAATTTTCCGGTACCAACCTATAAAAGACAAGTACAGTCATTTCTGAACTTTTGTCAATTTTACCAGCAGTTCATTAAAGGACACTGCTAATGATGACCTTACTTGCTACAATTAATTAAGAAGAGTTTTTAGTGGACATGAGGCATTCATTGAACAACAGGAAGCCTCTGCAGAGATCCAGAAGCAGCTCTCAGAAGCTTCACAACTTTAACCACCAGGTCTTAATAAATCTTTTTATCTTGGGACAAGTGTGAGTGAATTTGTCGTCAGAGCTTATTTATATCAATTAATCACTGAAAATAAGGAAGAAGAACATGGTACAATAGCATTTGGATCACGAGTTTTGTCAGTGTGGGAGAAAAAATATAGCATGACTAGCCACAAAGCACTCACGATTGTTTAGGGGTTTTGATGTATTCCGATACTTTTTGCTAGTGAGATACAGCATTGTGTGGACAGATCACCGCGAGTTATTCTCCTAGTTCCGTGCAGACAGAGGCAGAATAGACTTTCTACTTTACCACAAACTGTCTTTGAGATACAGTACGTTACTTGAGAAAGAAATTAGTGCTTGACATGTCTTACATAAAATTTGTACCATGTTTATACTGATGCTCCACGTTTGAAACAAAAAGCAAGATAAAATTTTGTAAGGTGCTTGGATGGAAAATCAAAATTACATAAGGTCGTGTATAACATCAACGCAGAGCAGGCAGCAATGAAATTTTGAAAAGGAATGAAACAATGCAACTGGATCCAAAAAGAGATTAAAATTCAGCAATATTACCTGGTGCAGGATGACATCCCACAGAATAAAGGTAAAATCAATATCATGAAAACTTGGCATATCAAAACATAATATGGTGGAACTGCTTGATTATAAACATACTAATCAAAAGAAGCTAAATATTCCCAAACATCTGTGATGTATGTATGCAGACTGAAGCGACGAATGAAAAAGAAAAAGAAATGTTCAAATGTGTGTGAAATCTTATGGGACTTAACTGCTAAGGTCATCAGTCCCTAAGCTTACACACTGCTTAACCTAATTTATCCTAAGGACAAACACACACACCCATGCCCGAGGGAGGCCTCGAACCTCCGCCGGGACCAGCCGCACAGTCCATGACTGCAGCGCCATAGACCGCTCGGCTAATCCTGCGCGGCCGACGAATGAAAATTTCTACCAACTGCGCTGGCCACTACGCCACCCTGGCACTGTAGCTTTGCACAATCGCACAGACTACCCTGGCACACCTCCCTCCTCAATGCAAATTGCCATTCACACCTCAGCACACTTGATATTTCCCCTACTATCTGGTTCCAGGGAGCTTTGTAAGTCTCAAACATCTATTATATATACATATATATATATATATATATATATATATATATATATATATATATATATATATATATATATATATGCAAACTGAAGCATTCTGTCATAAATCCACATGTCAAGGACCTCGAGCTTCTTTGCTGTTGGCATATTTAGTATAGATCCTACAGAATCGTACAGAAGTACAAACTAAATGTAGCAATCAGCACATCGGATTCTAAGGTTTAGGGCTAGATCTTTACTTGTGAGAATTTCCTTGAATCTTATGAAAGCATTGCCATTGCGACATTTAATCTCCTTCTCTGAGCCGCGCGGGGTAGCCGCGCCGTCTAGGGCGCCTTGCCACAGTTCTCGCGGCTCCCCGCGTCGGAGGTTCGAGTCCTCCCTCAGGCATGGGTGTGTGTGCTGTCCTTAGCATAAGTTTGAGTTAGATTAAGAAGTGTGAAAGCCTAGGAATCGATGACCTCAGCAGTTTGATTCTATGGGAACTTATCACAAATTTTCAATTTTTTCCTTCTCTGATCTCTGGTCTTCACAGTGTCACCCTGCAAAGTACTTAAACTTCTCTACTCTTTGTTCTGTGGAGCCATTGAATCGTAAATTTCCATTGGTATAGGAGTCGAGCTGTCGTGTACAATCATAAAATGTGTCTTTTTGGTGTTGATATTCAGACCTGTTGTTGATGAAAACTCCATTAACCTTTATACATTTTTCTATATCACCAAGTGCTTCCTGAAAGAGAACATCTGATTACAAATTAAGAAACAGCGATGACACAACGCATCCTTGTTGGTCTCCTCTTCAGATGTTTACCAAGTCTATGACCGAATTATCAGACTTAAACTGTGTTACCGGATTGCAATATAAATTCCTTATAAAGTTTCCAATCTATATCTATTCTTTTGAGAATCTTCATAAGTTTGTGATATTGTAGCCTACTGTATGAAAGGTTTTTTTCATAATCAATGAAACAAAGGTCTACATGGTATCCAGAAAATAGCACTTTTGCCGTGGAACTTGTTGTGTAACTATTGCTTCTGTTGTTCGGATACATTTTCTAAACCCAATCTGATTTGCACCAATGAATTTCATACGTTTTTCATATAATGTTTGATGACTGACTTTCAGATATATTTTCAAGGGATGACGCGTAAGGCTAATGATTCTGTGATCTTCACATTTTCGGATATTCTTCTATTTGATAAAGGAATGAAAGCTGATAAAGACACTAGGCAGGGTAAACCGATCGTAAATTTTGTTATGTACTTTATATAAGGTTCTGATACCATCTTCATCAAGAAGTTTAACGAATTTCATCGGTATTTCATCACGTTTTATTGGTTTTATTTTGCTATCTGGAATTTCATAATTTGACGTACTGTTAGATTATCGTTAATAGAAATCTCAGTATTTGGTCTAAGCGTATCGATCATGTTCGGTCAAAAAATACGCCAGAGCGGAACTGAGTTGCAACACAGCTGGCAGCAGGCGGCGAGAGTCTTATGCGCTGCAATGCAAAACACGGCCGGTTGGCTTTACAAGGAGGAGCCAGCTGGCGACGGTATAATGGCTCTGAGCACTATGGGACTTAACATCTATGGTCATCAGTCCCCTAGAACTTAGAACTACTTAAACCTAACTAACCTAAGGACAGCACACAACACCCAGCCATCACGAGGCAGAGAAAATCCCTGACCCCGCCGGGAATCGAACCCGGGAATGGCGACGGTATAGCAACAGCCGTCGCTGCAGTACGCTAGTGGAAGGATGCAAGCCTTTCCTCACTTGACACCACGTAAGTAGTGTGAAGTGTGTAAGTACTCAGCCGTATGTGTACTAAACGATTCTCGTCTCAGTATGACAAGCCCACACCACGAGACTGTGACAGCGGGAGCTACAAAGTATTCGTGCCTTTGTTTACATGTTGTGTATTCCGAGAGGTATTGTAGCCCTGCTTCTTTCAAAGATATATCTTGGCTTTCTCGGAGGCACCAATAGACATCTCTGTTGTCACAGCATTGTTGCGACAGCATTGTTGTTCTAGCAAACGAATTAAAGAAACAACTCATTTTATCTCCAGTTGGTGAAAGTGAGTACCTGCCAACTTCACACAATAAATAAATAAATAAATATATATATGTTACGAGAAGTACTTAAGGAGAAGCTCCACCAATTGGGGGGGGGGGGGTGCTGGTTATGTAAAGTATGTTCTAATTTGTGCGAAAAATTACAATTCTCTGTGAGAAAGTAAACGCCTTCCTTTTGCACTGAAACAGTGAGAAACAACAGCAACACAAACATTCCTGTATCGGTATCAGAATACATTTCGTCTCTATATGTACTTTAGTGAAAGAGATGTTTTTTAGAAGACTCCTAAACTAACTAGGTTATAAATTACCCTTATTACTTTATAGATGGGTGAGACTAAGTAATTTTTTTATTCTTTTCTAAACCTGTCAGTCTTTTATATGTTTATAATTCTCGGCAGTAGTTTGTTTTACCGACGATCAACATGTTTTTAGCAGTTATCCGCATTTGCGTGTTTCATGCTTGATATGTAAATTGTTGACAATGGCATCTCAATCCTGAAAGAGTACGCTCTTATACACACATATCGTCGAGTATTACAGAACATTTCTCTAGTAATTTAATATAAATGTCACAGAAAATTACAGAAATGTAAGGGTGAATAAAAAACTATTTGATGATAACAGGATACGAACCAACTGCTATACATTTCGCAGCTGCATCCTTCTGTCCACTACACCACGGTGTTTATGTGAAAGTTGTGACTGAGGCCTTTGTAATACATACTTTAAACGGCGATATGTCAATACCTGACTTTAATTACAACAAACTGTGCCCATACAGACGCCTTTTCCAGAGATCGTCCATGTGCTGCTGTTTTGGAACAACAATAATTCTTAGGACGTAAGGTATAACACAAAACCCAACGCCGGCCCGAGTGGCCGTGCGGTTCTAGGCGCTACAGGCTGGAACCGAGCGACCGCTACGGTCGCAGGTTCGAATCCTCCCTCGGGCATGGATGTGTGTGATGTCATTAGGTTAGTTAGGTTTAATTAGTTCTAAATTCTAGGCGACTGGTGACCGCAGAAGTTAAGTCGCATAGTGCTCAGAGCCATTTGAACCATTTGAACAAAACCCAACAAACACGAGTCTTAACTAAAAATGACGGAAACCAATATGAAGTTCCCTAAGTTCTTCAGACAAAGTAGTGTGCCGGAAACGAATAGCAATAACTGAGGTGAAGATGTTTTGTTCATTCGTTATTGTTTTCGCTACAGTTAACGAACGAGGCCCTGCGATTTTAAATGCTTAATTGCTTTGACTTTAATGTAATTGCAGTATTAATTTACCATGTTTCCATCTAATCAATGATAGTGCGTTAATCATAGTACAGAATTCTTCAGTTATTCCTGAGACAGTAGGTTTATTTCACACTTTAGGTGACAATATGATTTGTAGATTAGGTAATGGATAACGTTGTTCCATTTCTATTTTGAAGATGAGGTGTCGTGAAGTGCTTTCTCGTTGCATTTTTTGTTTTTATATTTATACCACTTGAATTGGCTATACTCATGATCGTATCGTAAATTTACAATTTACTTCAAGTATGTTCTCATGCAGTACTTGCCTACTTCTGTGTCCTCGCGTTTTTTCTCATGATTCCTTCACAGACAACTGATGTTGTTTTCTATAGTAGTGTACTTGTTTTCAGATTCTTAGGGCTAACATTCCTTTTTCCGTTTCACACTGAAATATTAGATCACACTAAATTTTCCGATTATAAAACTTCTACCGTTGTTCAAGGATATATGAGACGTGACTCGATCCATATGGCACCTCATTTATAAGTAATGAATTTCTAGGTATTCTTTATATTTACATTTTATAAATATTTACGTTCTATATCACTCCACGTCATGGCTAGTCGGAGGGAAACAGACAACTTATAGCACCCAATTTGGAGTAGAATTGTTATTAACATTAAAATAAGAGAACAAGTCAAACACTTCAAAAATATCTTAGCTGTATTATAAGGTAGGACTGTGGGAAAATATAAAATAAAGTGTAGGAGTTTAGTAATGTTTGCAGAACAATCAGCAGTTATTTGAAAAATAAACTCTCAAATATACGATACTGAAATTTTGAAACACTGTTGCTCTATAGACACTATTTTATGGAAGTGTGTCATGGATGGTACACAAGGAGGAAGAAATGCATATTCAGAGTATCGAGATGATCTTTCTAAGAAGTTTCAAGGTGCGCAGAGTAACAGACAGGATCAGAAACGTTAAATTTAAGAAACGTTATAGCTTCCACAGATGCCAGACGGAATTTATGAGTCGAGGGACATAAAAGGGAAGCAATGGTTAAGAAGAGAGCGAGACAGGGTTGTAGCCTATCCCCGATGTTATTCAGTAAGTATATACAGCAAGCAGTAAGAGAAGCCAAGGAGAAATTAGGAAAGGGAGTTAAAGTTTGGGGAGAAGAATGAAGAACTTAGTGGTCTGCCAGTGACATTGAAATTTTGTCAGAGATGGCAAAGGCCTTACAAGAGCAGTTTAACGGAACGGATAGTGTCTTGAAAAAAGGTTATAATATTAATATCAGTAAAAGTAAAGTAGAGGTAATGGAATATTTCTGAATTAAATCAGGAACGCTAATAGAGTAGGTAGAGAGACACTACGAGTAATCTCTGCTATTTGTTATTTGGGCAGCTAAATAATTGATGATAGCCAAAGTTGAGAGGACACAAAATGGAGACTAGAAACACCAAGAGAAGAGTTCTGAAGATGATTTATTAATGTAGAATATAAATTTGAGTGTAACGCAGTTTTTCTGAAGGTATTTACACCGCCATATTAAAACAAGTACAACTTTTCAAAGGTTTTTGATTTAGTCAAGATTTATTATTGCAGTAGTGCGTGTGGCGTACATGAAATGAATACATGTAGGGCCTACAGATGAATAGCACAAGCGGTTCTGAGATAACAGGTATCGACCCATTCTGAAACACCCACATTAGTACTTTGTGTAGCTTCTGCGGGCGGCAATACCGCCACTAACTATGGCACCCAGTCGATCGTACAGATGGCGAATACTGTCCTGGGATGCGTTATGCCACGCCTGCTCGACTTGTTCACGTAGTTCTGTAAGAGTTGTTAGTTGACGAGTTGCACGAGCCACTTCTGGTCCCATCATATCGCACACGTGCTCTATTGTAGACAAGTCCTGAGATAGTGCTGCTCACGGAAGTTCTGCACGTCTTGCAGGGCACGTTGTTTCACGAACAGTGTGTGGACGACCATGTCCTGTTGCAACAACTCATCACCTTGCTGTTGTAATAACAGGCGCAACAACATACCGCGCGCTGGTTAGTGTCCTTTCCAGAGACACGAAAGCTGAACGAGAGTTTTGGCTTATCGTACCCCCGACCAGATGGCCTGGGTGAGGCCGGTGTGTCTTGGAGACAGAGCTCCTACGTCCTACGTCGTACGCGCAAACGACTATCACTCACATGCCGGCAGGATCTGCTTTCATCACAACGGCGTACCATTCCATCTTCTAACAAGGAAACCTCCCCATCGCACCCCCCTCTGATTTAGTTATAAATTGACACAGTGGATAGGCCTTCAAAAACTGAACACAAATCAATCGAGAAAACCGGAAGAAGTTGTGTGGAACTATGAAAAAATAAGCACAATATTCAAACTGAGTAGACCATGTGCAAGATAGGCAACATTAAGGACAATATAGGCTGAACAGCGCCGTGGTCCCGTGGTTAGAGTGAGCAGCTGCGGAACGAGAGGTCCTTGGTTAAGGTATTCCCTCGAGTGAAAATTTTACTTACTTTATTTTTGAAAAGTTACGATTTGTCCGTTCATTCATTGACGTCTCCGTTCACTGTAATAAGTTTAGTGTCTGTGTTTTGCGACCGCACCGCAAAACCGTGCGATTAGCAGACGAAAGGACGTGTCACTCCAATAGAAACCGAAAACATTTGATCGCAAGGTCATAGGTCAACCGATTCCTCCACAGAAAAACACATCTGATATATTCTATACGACACTAGTGACGGCATGTGCGTCACATCACAGGAATACGTTGTCGACCTACCTAACTTGCACACTTGGCGAATGGGTAAAAAGATTCTTCTACCTTGCCCGATTTAGGTTTTCTTGTGGATGTGGTAATCACTCCCAAAAAAGTGATGAAAACATAAGAGTTTGTCACATAAACTGCAACAAAAGAATGCAACAGTTTCACAGTCGCACAGTTTTCCCTGTGCTCTGTCAAAACATATGTTTTTTACGTTTTCAAATGTTTCCGTGTGTAGACCGTCAAATCCTGCATATGTCCAAGCAAATCTGAACATGCCTGGAATTTTGGAGAGCGAAGTTGATTATGTGTGAGTGCCTGAACTTTGACAATTGTCTGAAAACAAAAAATTAAACTTTTCACTCGAGAGAAGACTTGAACCAAGGACCTCACGTTCCGCAGTTGCTCACGCTAACCACGGGACCACGGCGCTCGTAAGCTCACAAACTCCATGATGTTGCCTACCTTGCACATGGACTACTCAGTTTGTATACTTTGCTTATTTTTTTCATAGTTCCACACAACTTCTTCCTGTTTTCTCGATTGATTTGTGTTCAGTTTTTCAAGGCCTATCCCTGTGCCAACTTATAACTAAATCTGAGGGGGGTGCGATGGGGAGGTTCCCTTGTAAGTGATCCGCTGACGGTACCAGTCGAACCGTGTTCATCTCTGCTGTGGCGTGAGTGGAAGACAGGCTTGAGGCGTGCGTGCCTATACTCACACTGCTAATAACCTAATCAGTTCACAACAGCTCGTGTTGACACGCCTGGGCTCACAGGCCTTCTTATCTTTGCTGTAGTAGCTGTATGGTCTGCCACTGCTGTCATTACAATACGACGATGCTGATGGGCGTCCGCGCTGCGAGGACGTCTAGAACCTCGTCAACGGGTGTGAAAATGTTAACGTGACCACTGATACCAGCATCGTTGCACTATTGATGGAGCACGTTTAATTTGTGTGGCAATTCTCCGAAAGGACCATCCCGCCACTCCAAAGACCACCATTAAATTACTTTCAGACTCGTTCAGTTGGTTGTAGGAAGCACGAGCGCATCTCCGTGGCATGGTTGCCTCATTGTTTCACAGGTTTACACCACACTGAGCCATCTGGCTATAATTCCCTATTAAAGGGTAGACATAGATGCCGCTCTGTTAGCTATATCAGTAAGCTGTCTGTTTCCAGACCACGTGAAACCATTATCCAAATCCCCCAGTTAGTAATGCTGTCATCAGATCAAAATCGACGTCGTCTTTCCAGGTGTACTAATTTTTCTTCCCACAATGTATACGAATTGTAACCTTGAATGGAAGTGATAATCAGTAAAGTTGTAGTTCTACAGAAAAATGTTGATAATTAGATAGAATAACTAATGTGGAAATACTGAATCGAGTTGGGAAAACACAAAATTTACAGCACAACTTGACTAACAGAGGGGATCGGTTGATAGGACGTGTCCTGAAGTATTAAGAAAATGTGAATTTGGTAATGGAAGGAAGTAGGGGGGAAGAAAAATTGCAGAGGGTGGCCAAGGCTTGAGTATATTCAAATGGATATCAGTTGCAGTAGCTATGTGGAGTTGCACAGTATGCACTAGCGTGGAGAGCTGCATGGAATCAATCTTTGGACTGAAAAATAGTTCAGATGGCTCTGAGCACTATGGGACTTAACATCTGAAGTCATTAGTCCCCTAGAACATAGAACTACTTAAACCTAACTAACCTAAGGACATCACACACATCCATGCCCGAGGCAGGATTTGAACCTGCGACTGTAGCAGTCGCGTGGTTGCGGACTGAAGCGCCTAGAACCGCTCGACCATAGCGGGCGGCTCTTTGGACTGTAGACAACAACAACAACAACAACAACAAAAATATGAAACTTCCTGGCAGATTAAAACTGTGCGCCCGACCGAGACTCGAACTCGGGATCTTTGCCTTTCGCAGGCAAGTGCTCTACCATCTGAGCTACCGAAGCACGACTCACGGCCGGTCCTCACAGCTTTACTTCTGCCACTATCTCGTCTCCTACCTGCCAAACTTTACAGAAGCTCTCCTGCGAACCTTGCAGAACTAGCACTCCTGAAAGAAAAGATACTGCGGAGACATGGCTTAGCCACAGCCTGGGGGATGTTTCCAGAATGAGATTTTCACTCTGCAGCGGAGTGCTAGTTCTGCAAGGTTCGCAGGAGAGCTTTTGTAAAGTTTGGAAGGTAGGAGACGAGATACTGGCAGAAGTAAAGCTGTGAGGACCGGGCGTGTGTCGTGCTTCGGTAGCTCAGGTGGTAGATCACTTGCCCGCGAAAGGCAAAGGTCCCGAGTTCGAGTCTCGGTCGGGCACACAGTTTTAATCTGCCAGGAAGTTTCATATCAGCGCACACTCCGCTGCAGAGTGAAAATCTCATTCTGGAAACATCCCCCAAGCTGTGACTAAGCCATGTCTCCGCAGTATCCTTTCTTTCAGGAGTGCTAGTTCTGCAAGGTTCGCAGGAGAGGTTCTGCAAAGTTTGAAAGGTAGGAGACGAGATACTGGCAGAAGTAAAGCTGTGAGGACCGGCCGTGAGTCGTGCTTGGGTAGCTCAAATGGTAGAGCACTTACGGCGAAAGGCAAAGGTCCCGAGTTCGAGTCTCGGTCGGGCACACAGTTTTAATCTGCCAGGAAGTTTCATATCAGCGCACACTCCGCTGCAGAGTAAAAATCTCATTCTGAACAACAATATGCTTTGAACAAATGGTTCAAGCGTAATTTGCTCATTAAAGTTCATGGTTCACTTACGATATCCGAGACTGCGATAGAGACGTCGTTGATGAGGTCTGAGTAGGTGGCAGCGCGAAAGAAGGCAGCCAACCGCACGTCGTTGTCGTCAGTGTGGTTATCGCCCTGTGCCTGGAAACCGAGCGCCTACGCCGTACGGTAGGCCGTCTCGTGAGGATTGTCAGTCAGCGCCCAGGGGGTCGTCGCTACCCCACTTTCGATCATCATTTCGCTGAAGAGTCCTGCCAAGAAAATTCACCGAAAATAGATGACTGACAGACTGATACTATTACAAATTAAATTTACCCTCTACTGTACTGTATTGATTGTGTTTAATATTCGTAATAAGATTAAATTCTGTGTCATACTATTATTTCAGGACAGCTACCGACGTTTCTCGAACAACAAGTTTTGAGATCGGATATTTTCGAATAGAAACGTGGTAAGAAACAGTTTGAAACTAATAAGACTGTTAACTAATGCAGTTAAAATAGAGTCTAATATGTCACGATCAATCACGATTAATGCCTTTGTGATCTCGTCCTACTAGTCACTATCCATTACACGTTCTACACTTCTTCAAAGCAATACTTCGGCTGTTTTGGTGGGCCAGGACACCAGGACACAACTTCGGTTTGTGAATTCTTTTTCTTGGTGAGAGGGGGCGGGGGGGGGGGGGCGGGTGAAGGCAACTGCACTCCAATGTCTCTCGCTGGGTGAGGGAGCTACAAAAATTAAAATCTTCGAGGCAGATTTTTTTGAAGATGAAAAATTAATAAACACAATTATTTATGTATTTGGAGACTTACTGTAACGATATACAGCAACATAAATACAGAAACCAAGCTACAATGACCGACTCATGGAGGTTTGCCAGAAGAAAACAAAAATTATCTCAGTATGATTATTGCAGTAAGCCTTGTAACTTACATGGAGACATATGGTCCAAGCCGCTCTCGCCAGTTGTGTAGGAGGTCATACACACGGAGAAACTGCTGATTTCACGCTCTCTGATTGTGAATTGAAGAAAAAGGCGATGCAGTCACGTGCCACCCATATGTCTTTTTCTCTTTTTTTCTTTCGGCCTTTGTCCCGCGTCAACGTGGGGTCGGCCGTGTTATTACGGATCTGGCAGTGTTAGTTGCAGAGGGTGGCCGTATGCCCTTCCTGATGTCATCCCGATCCCCCCAGGACGTAAGTAGTGTACCCCAGCTATCTGTGTCTAGTGTAGGCCATGAAATAGTGCGAATGTCTTCAAATGTCTGCGAATCGTGTAACTGAGGCGGAACGGGGGGGACCAGCCCAGTATTCACCTAGTGGGATGTGGAAAACCGCCTGAAAATCGCATCCAGGCTGGCCGGCTTACCGACCCTCGTCGTTAATCCGCCGGGCGGATTCGATTCGAGGCCAGTGCGCCTACCCGAGTCCAGGAAGCTAAACATTAGCGCTGTCGGCTAACCTGGCGCGTACGCACCACCTCTAAGTAAACAGGCCCGAATGCCGTATATATAGTCCTTCAAACATCAAGCAAGACAGAGTTCCTGACAGAAAAGAGTTCCATCCAGCACCATGAACAACGGCCTACAGCAGATACTGTGTGACTGAGCATTACATTCAAATAAGGTTGCACACCAAGAAGGACGTGTAAAGCTTGCCTGTATGTACCTTTGGACACAACGTGTGCACTTTCGTCCATCCATAAAGTTGTAAAGAGTTTTCAAATGTAGCTTTAACTTAGCTAAAGAGGTATCCTTTACTACGAGATATTGTTACACCTTGGGAGAAATCCACCTTTTGCCGATCGCATTCACTTAAGATAGTAGTTATAATAGTTAGCACAATTAGTCACATTCAAGTCTTATTATTAAGGAACAATAGCGCTACTAAAGAGCAATGATAACTAAGTCATCATGTGCTTCGCTATTTAATCAAAATCCAATACTTGATTCAACACTATTCGTTTCCCTCTGATTTGTCTGTTTACTGATTCGAAAATTATCTACCTACACGACAGGACTATGTATTATAGGCAATGTCTTTGTTGTATTCATTGTTAACCATTATACTGTATTTATGTTGCATGATTCGAGGTTGATGGAGGATACAGGTCCAGACGGTACGGAACCAAGTCCAGCACAAACGACTTTCACAGTACAGCAACAGAAAACGAAGTCAGGATGGCACACTAACCTTCATTACCAGCTCTCACCTGTATCAAATTGTTGAAGAATAGTGATCCTTCTAGTTAGTTTATTGGTGTTGTGCTATCATCATTTGCTCTAGAACAACTAGAGTTTCCTTTTCAGTGTGTTCTCTGTAGCATTCTTCGGAGAGTATAAGTAGTAAGCTATATTTCTGTATGCTTTTTTTTCACTGAATGATTTCTGTGTGTTGCATCTTGTCACTTCAGATTTCTGTGTGAGTGATAATTTATGTTACCTCGCCTTGAAGATACTTAATTTTCATTTAACTAAATATTTTTTGTTGTATTAAGGTCAAAATTCATGCCCAGTTTAAAAAAGAGCATCCTGATGGAACAAATTTTCAATCGGTTCAGGAGGTACAGGAAACAGGAGCAGCAAGCCAACCAGTTATACTTTCCTTAACCAAAATTTTGCAGCAACTGATAACGCTAGCAACTAAATAATCCTAAATGTCAACAAAACAATGACAACTAAAAAAAAAAAACGAGATGGCCATTCAGGTTTAGAGAGTTGGCAAATGAAGTGGCACAATTATGAAAAGCTCAGGAGTAAATTCTGTGTGTCGTGGAAGAGCTTACAGTCGAAGTTAATGATATCTGGAATAGAGAGGAATTCCAGAGTAGTACAGCCCAATGGGCTCCATCAAGACGAATGTGCAAGGCGCATGAAGAGTTTAAGATGGTGTTTCTTGCTAACTATTGCTTTCATGGTGTTCAAGAAAGATTGAGAATGGAAGTATATAATACTGAGCATTTCTCGTTTAAAAGTGGAAGTGTGTGCAGATATTTTGAAACGTATCTAAATACAATGCGTTACTGAAATAGATCCATTTTGAATCGAGACATCTACATCTACATTGATACTCCGCAAGCCACCCAACGGTGTGTGGCGGAGGGCACTTTACGTGCCACTGTCATTACCTCCCTTTCCTGTTCCAGTCGCGTATGGTTCGCGGCAAGAACGACTGTCTGAAAGCCTCCGTGCGCGCTCTAATCTCTCTAATTTTACATTCGTGATCTCCTCGGGAGGTATAAGTAGGGGGAAGCAATATATTCGATACCTCATCCAGAAACGCACCCTCTCGAAACCTGGCGAGCAAGCTACACCGCGATGCAGAGCGCCTCTCTTGCAGAGTCTGCCACTTGAGTTTATTAAACATCTCCGTAACGCTATCACGGTTACCAAATAACCCTGTGACGAAACGCGCCGCTCTTCTTTGGATCTTCTCTATCTCCTCCGTAAGACCGATCTGGCACGGATCCCACACTGATGAGCAATACTCAAGTATAGGTCGAACGAGTGTTTTGTAAGCCACCTCCTTTGTTGATGGACTACATTTTCTAAGCACTCTCCCAATGAATCTCAACCTGGTACCCGCCTTACCAACAATTAATTTTATATGATCATTCCACTTCAAATCGTTCCGCACGCATACTCCCAGATATTTTACAGAAGTAACTGCTACCAGTGTTTGTTCCGCTATCATATAATCATACAATAAAGGATCCTCTGGATCCTGAAGGCAAAGCTGCGTGTTGAAACTCAGGAAAAGCTGATTCATGTATCGAAGTCAAACTTAGAGGAATTCATGTCGTTCTTGGAAACCATTGATATCATTCAGCTAGATATCAAATCACAATCTGGTCATGGAGGTTATTATTCGCAGGGGTCTAGCACAAGCAATGACCATCGTGGAAACCAGCCACATAAACCGAATGCTAGTCATCCACAGACAGATAATGAAATAACAGTTTATCAGAACAATAACGAAGGAAACGGTAATGGAACATTTATCGCCCAAACCGCATTAAACAAAACCGATACGTGAGAAGATTTAACCCAATACCAATAACCAGCATAAGAACCATAGCCAGTCATAACCTACAGCAAATGCAGACTGGAGATCGCAATCACCTGTAATAACAGAAGTGGTCGACGATAGCAATCGTCCTACTGAACAGCATACAGTAACTAACGCTGATCTTATCAAACACCAGAGAACCAGTCATGGTATGATATAGGGGCCATGGCAAAACTGTGTAGTTCATTTGATATGATGATGGAGCCGATATGAGGGAGGAACCCAGAGCAGATGTGAACAAGTGTAACCAAGAATACCCATCGGTACCACAATATGCAATTGGTGTGGCAATTGAGGATATTCCACTCACAATTATTCTGGACACATGAGCGTTGGTCAGTGTAATCTCAAGAAGCCTCTTTAATAAAGTATCCTCTTGAAGCAAGCTGCTGGTTTTTCCAGTGCACAACTACAAGACTGTTGTTCACGGCACATGATCAAGGAATGTAAAGATATAGACTCTGATGATAGTTCGACTGGAAAACGTAGCGGTTCAATGGGCGTTACTAGTGGTTGAAGGGTTGATTGTAAGCTGTATTCTGGGTGTTGAATTTATCCACGCGAAAGACATAAAAATTGACTTGTCAACAGGCCAGATTCCTTTTCTGATTGACAAAGCCAGAACTCAGGTTGAATTGTTGCGGAAGGATGGTAGCTGTTGATGATACTTCCAAGGTTTCTGGATAAAATTCGTTTTCAAACAACATCGCAGGATCCGAAAGTGCCCGGTATATTTTATTAAAGTACTTGGAGTTGCAGCACAAGTATAGCAAAAGATATCACAGCTAGAGAGAAGAAGTGGCATTACTTGATCCCTTGACACACTATTCACGAGTGTTTGAGGAAAAATCTGGACTAAAACGAGGATATATCGGATATAAATGCCATCTGAAAGTACTATACATAAAACTTTATGCCGAAGCTTCTACCCCATATTATTCCTGATGGAGGCAGAGTGTATCGTTGCGAACAATAATATTAATTTCATAATTTTTAACTAAGGGTTTGTGATGTGTGATATGTAGCTTAAGATTTCATTGGATTTTCAAAAAGATGTTTTGTGTATAGATGCAAGCTATGTGTTTGAGTTATCAATCATGATGTTACATGCATTTATGTATGATTTGTTGAACTAATGAAGTTAGAAGTCGATAAATGTTATCTTGTGAAGTATCCAGGAGCTGCTGTTTCATTTCAGAATTTTCATTAGCAATTTGTGAAAATATTCATAATGGTTCTTCGCAATATTAAGATTTTGCTTGATATTGTAGCTATTATTGCAGTATAATTTAACAGGAAATTCTATATATATACAGATGGAACAGTTCTAACTTGGCAGTTGCACATCGCTTTTCCCTTGCTATTAACAGGATTAACAAAAGAATTGAGTCAATTTAATTTGGAAGGTATTTGAAAGATAACTACTGGTTTACAGTTAGTCTAGGTTGTATTTTAAGGTGTCCTAAGTTTGGTACAACGGGAGTTTTAATGAGGGTCAGTGTGTTGTGTTCTGCACTTTTAAATCAGATTCATTTTCACAACCTCATACGGGTTTCTGGTATCGGTCTGGGTGTATTCTAAGATATACTGAGCTAATCGCTCGACAATCTGGTCACTGAACTGAATTCGTAACGGTTCGGGCGTGATACTTTTCATTAATTGTAAAAGTATGAGTTATAGAACTGTCCAATCCGCGTAGTCCATGAGAAACTAATTTAACATATAATTACAAACAACGAACTTCAGTGAAGCTATTACCGAGTTTAGGTGCGTTACAGTGTGAACAGTATCATGAACACATATGAGTGCTCTGTCATGTCAAGTATAAACATTCTGATGCTCACGAATTAATTAGAGTTCTGGCTCTCTGCTCAGGAATGCAGCTGCACAATCGATCCACACAGGCAGTACTGATGCTGCCGTATTGCGAAGCGAACGTGTTTCGCGATCCTGTTTAGTCTGATGAATCTGCGAATGTACATAGGACACTTAGTGGCTGTGCGATACGGGCAGAAAACAATTCACCAGTGAAACTAAAGTGACTGATTTGAAAAAAAAAAAAAAAAAATTTCTAATCAGCGTTAGTCCAGCTTGTATTACACCTCTTCTGAATCCAACGAACCGGCCGGTGCGGCCGAGCGGTTCTAGTCGCTTCAGTCTGGAACCGCCCGACCGCTGCGGTCGCAGGTTCGAATCATGCCTCGGGCATGGATGTGTGTGATGTCCTTAGGTTATTTAGGTTTAAGTAGTTCTAAGTTCTAGGGGACTGATGACCTCAGATGTTAAGTCCCATAGTGCTCAGAGCCATTTGAACCATTTTTTTTAATTCGACGAATTCAGGATAGATCGAGACATACAGTGAGCAGAGATTATCCTGACAAGATAAGTATATGTGCACTAATCCCATTCGTCTCAGGTTTTTATATCACTAAAACTTTACCCATTCATTCTTGGCCGTATTTCATATTCAAAAAAATGGTTCAAATGGCTCTGAGCACTATGGGACTTAACAGCTATGGTCATCAGTCCCCTAGAACTTAGAACTACTTAAACCTAACTAACCTAAGGACAGCACACAACACCCAGCCATCACGAGGCAGAGAAAATCCCTGACCCCGCCGGGAATCGAGCCCGGGAACCCGGGCGTGGGAAGCGAGAACGCTACCGCACGACCACGAGATGCGGGCATTTCATATTCAGACACCATCGATGCAGGCAACCATGATCCTGTCCATTCCACACCTGAATGGCTGATTCAAATGGGCTTTAATGGCGAATACATTAAACTGATATCCAGCTGCCCTTCGGTGTTCTGCGGAGGTCTAACGACGTTATTACATTCGATCGAGAATCTATCGGTTCTCGTTCAAATATTATTGTAGAACCTCAACCTCCCCGAACAAACTTTGTCGTATAATAATGAAGTGACATGTCAATGTAAAACGTGAACACTTTTAAGATGGTCAAAATTTCATATGTAATCTTGCAAAGATGAAACATAAAAGAAAAAGAAAAAAACTCTAAGCAAAATATGGATTACGATCGTTCTTCCTCATAGGTGGTGGATACTGATCGTTTTCCTCAAGTTCATCAAAATTTTAGCACAGTTTTTCGAGCACTTTGGACATTTTTCAAAAAAAAAAAAAAAAAAAAAAAAAGAGATTGAAAACATATTATAGTACTTCCATTCCCCTATGAGATGGCATTATCAACTAAATTTTAAATTTTGATGGAAATTCATCGTTGTTGTCGTGTACCCTTCATATATAGGCAATATTTCTTACTATGCGCGCTTACGTTCATGATCGTATCTGACTAGTACAGTGTACCAAACTTGATCTCCTGTATGATGGATGAATGAATATATAAAACCAGTACTTGGGTGGCATCCTCTTATTATTATTGGTCTATCATAAAGCTTAGTTGTACCTGAAAAACTGACACAGAGCGGTCCTGGAAAGAAGTATTCTGGGAAATGAAGCAGTAGGCTACTATTAAAAAGATACAATTATTTAATGTGAAACTACATACTACTGATTAAATCTTTATTGCAATACACGAGTGAGACACCCGTTTACGACGGATATGTATGTTACAGGGTTAGGCTACAACTACTAAAAAATGAGTTACACACTTGTTGAAGCAAAATGTCCATGTTACGGGGGTCTGGGCTATTGAGACAACTCTTTTATTCACAGTGCGATCTTTTGCATTAAGTAAAATAGAAGATATTAGCGTAAATGCTCATGAATGTTATGAGGACTGCCTACTGATGACATTTACTGAACTGCATATAGCTGGAATCGCCTTTCAAAACTGAAGTAATAGTTTTTTTGCTATTATTGGCCATGTACTGAAAGACACTTCATAGGTTAGTGTACACTACAGTGATGTGACACACTAAGTTCTGCATGGAGGTATACCTCCATACAGTTCTGTTCCTTTAACATTTCAAGAATCTTTCGCTTTGTTAACATCCACAAGTCGCGATAGAATGCCTTGCTTACTTCTTTCCTCATTGCACACATTTATGGGTTAGCAAAGAAAAAACGTAGGTAAGTTTTTCTCAAACTTGGACAGTGAACATGTTGTGCATATGTTTTGGAAGTTGGAAATGTAACGAGTAAGAATCAGTATCAGTATCAATAAGCAAACAAGCGTTGTTTTTGGAGTTTAGCTTCATGAGCTATCGACAAAAATACGGTAAAAGAGGACTCAAACGGTTTGCAAAAACAGCCTCTTCACATCGCATATTTCTCTTCTTGGTTAACTGAATTATATAAACGAAGAGAAAGCTACATTTACGAGGGAAAATGCGTCTTATTACTAGATCGTATGTCGTACGCATTCAAGACCAGAAAAACGTTTGAAAATTCTTTCCTGACATTGTGTTATTAGTATAAGTGCTGTAATATTTACCATTTGAAAGAACTGTCGTGAACAAAAGCAATAGTAAGGAATCTCCATGTAAGCAATAGTATGCTAATACTTTGGGGCATCTAGTAAGGCGGCGCCGACTTCAAAACACGTACAGCGCAAATCTGTAGCGCCATCTCCTATTATTGTTTACCTCCATGTGGGAAACAATGTTATAGATACAAAATGAGATCTGCAAGGTTCGCAGGAGAGCTACTGTAAAATTGGAAGGTAGGAGACGAGATACTGGCAGAACTAAAGGTGTGAGGACGGGGCATGAGTCGTGCTTGGGTAGCTCAATTGGTAGAGCACTTGTCCGGGAAAGGCGTAGGTCCAGAATTCGAGTCTCGGTCCGGCACACAGTTTTAATCTGCCAGGAAGTTTCATATCAGCGCACACTCCGCTGTAGAGTGAAAATCTCAATCTCGAAACATCCCCCAGGCTGTGGTTAAGCCATGTATCCGCAATATCCTTTCTTTCAGGAGTGCTAGTTCTGCAAGGTTCGCAGGAGAGCTTCTGTAAGGTTTGGAAGATAGGAGACGAGATACTGGCGGAACTAAAGCTGTGAGGTCGGGGCGTGAGTCGTGCTTGGGTAGCTCAGATGGTAGAGCACTTGTCCGGGAAAGGCGTAGGTCCAGAATTCGAGTCTCGGTCCGGCACACAGTTTTAATCTGCCAGGAAGTTTCATATCAGCGCACACTCCGCTGTAGAGTGAAAATCTCAATCTCGAAACATCCCCCAGGCTGTGGTTAAGCCATGTATCCGCAATATCCTTTCTTTCAGGAGTGCTAGTTCTGCAAGGTTCGCAGGAGAGCTTCTGTAAGGTTTGGAAGATAGGAGACGAGATACTGGCGGAACTAAAGCTGTGAGGTCGGGGCGTGAGTCGTGCTTGGGTAGCTCAGATGGTAGAGCACTTGTCCGGGAAAGGCGTAGGTCCAGAATTCGAGTCTCGGTCCGGCACACAGTTTTAATCTGCCAGGAAGTTTCATATCAGCGCACACTCCGCTGTAGAGTGAAAATCTCAATCTCGAAACATCCCCCAGGCTGTGGTTAAGCCATGTATCCGCAATATCCTTTCTTTCAGGAGTGCTAGTTCTGCAAGGTTCGCAGGAGAGCTTCTGTAAGGTTTGGAAGATAGGAGACGAGATACTGGCGGAACTAAAGCTGTGAGGTCGGGGCGTGAGTCGTGCTTGGGTAGCTCAGATGGTAGAGCACTTGTCCGGGAAAGGCGTAGGTCCAGAATTCGAGTCTCGGTCCGGCACACAGTTTTAATCTGCCAGGAAGTTTCATATCAGCGCACACTCCGCTGTAGAGTGAAAATCTCAATCTCGAAACATCCCCCAGGCTGTGGTTAAGCCATGTATCCGCAATATCCTTTCTTTCAGGAGTGCTAGTTCTGCAAGGTTCGCAGGAGAGCTTCTGTAAGGTTTGGAAGATAGGAGACGAGATACTGGCGGAACTAAAGCTGTGAGGTCGGGGCGTGAGTCGTGCTTGGGTAGCTCAGATGGTAGAGCACTTGTCCGGGAAAGGCGTAGGTCCAGAATTCGAGTCTCGGTCCGGCACACAGTTTTAATCTGCCAGGAAGTTTCATATCAGCGCACACTCCGCTGTAGAGTGAAAATCTCAATCTCGAAACATCCCCCAGGCTGTGGTTAAGCCATGTATCCGCAATATCCTTTCTTTCAGGAGTGCTAGTTCTGCAAGGTTCGCAGGAGAGCTTCTGTAAGGTTTGGAAGATAGGAGACGAGATACTGGCGGAACTAAAGCTGTGAGGTCGGGGCGTGAGTCGTGCTTGGGTAGCTCAGATGGTAGAGCACTTGTCCGGGAAAGGCGTAGGTCCAGAATTCGAGTCTCGGTCCGGCACACAGTTTTAATCTGCCAGGAAGTTTCATATCAGCGCACACTCCGCTGTAGAGTGAAAATCTCAATCTCGAAACATCCCCCAGGCTGTGGTTAAGCCATGTATCCGCAATATCCTTTCTTTCAGGAGTGCTAGTTCTGCAAGGTTCGCAGGAGAGCTTCTGTAAGGTTTGGAAGATAGGAGACGAGATACTGGCGGAACTAAAGCTGTGAGGTCGGGGCGTGAGTCGTGCTTGGGTAGCTCAGATGGTAGAGCACTTGTCCGGGAAAGGCGTAGGTCCAGAATTCGAGTCTCGGTCCGGCACACAGTTTTAATCTGCCAGGAAGTTTCATATCAGCGCACACTCCGCTGTAGAGTGAAAATCTCAATCTCGAAACATCCCCCAGGCTGTGGTTAAGCCATGTATCCGCAATATCCTTTCTTTCAGGAGTGCTAGTTCTGCAAGGTTCGCAGGAGAGCTTCTGTAAGGTTTGGAAGATAGGAGACGAGATACTGGCGGAACTAAAGCTGTGAGGTCGGGGCGTGAGTCGTGCTTGGGTAGCTCAGATGGTAGAGCACTTGTCCGGGAAAGGCGTAGGTCCAGAATTCGAGTCTCGGTCCGGCACACAGTTTTAATCTGCCAGGAAGTTTCATATCAGCGCACACTCCGCTGTAGAGTGAAAATCTCAATCTCGAAACATCCCCCAGGCTGTGGTTAAGCCATGTATCCGCAATATCCTTTCTTTCAGGAGTGCTAGTTCTGCAAGGTTCGCAGGAGAGCTTCTGTAAGGTTTGGAAGATAGGAGACGAGATACTGGCGGAACTAAAGCTGTGAGGTCGGGGCGTGAGTCGTGCTTGGGTAGCTCAGATGGTAGAGCACTTGTCCGGGAAAGGCGTAGGTCCAGAATTCGAGTCTCGGTCCGGCACACAGTTTTAATCTGCCAGGAAGTTTCATATCAGCGCACACTCCGCTGTAGAGTGAAAATCTCAATCTCGAAACATCCCCCAGGCTGTGGTTAAGCCATGTATCCGCAATATCCTTTCTTTCAGGAGTGCTAGTTCTGCAAGGTTCGCAGGAGAGCTTCTGTAAGGTTTGGAAGATAGGAGACGAGATACTGGCGGAACTAAAGCTGTGAGGTCGGGGCGTGAGTCGTGCTTGGGTAGCTCAGATGGTAGAGCACTTGTCCGGGAAAGGCGTAGGTCCAGAATTCGAGTCTCGGTCCGGCACACAGTTTTAATCTGCCAGGAAGTTTCATATCAGCGCACACTCCGCTGTAGAGTGAAAATCTCAATCTCGAAACATCCCCCAGGCTGTGGTTAAGCCATGTATCCGCAATATCCTTTCTTTCAGGAGTGCTAGTTCTGCAAGGTTCGCAGGAGAGCTTCTGTAAGGTTTGGAAGATAGGAGACGAGATACTGGCGGAACTAAAGCTGTGAGGTCGGGGCGTGAGTCGTGCTTGGGTAGCTCAGATGGTAGAGCACTTGTCCGGGAAAGGCGTAGGTCCAGAATTCGAGTCTCGGTCCGGCACACAGTTTTAATCTGCCAGGAAGTTTCATATCAGCGCACACTCCGCTGTAGAGTGAAAATCTCAATCTCGAAACATCCCCCAGGCTGTGGTTAAGCCATGTATCCGCAATATCCTTTCTTTCAGGAGTGCTAGTTCTGCAAGGTTCGCAGGAGAGCTTCTGTAAGGTTTGGAAGATAGGAGACGAGATACTGGCGGAACTAAAGCTGTGAGGTCGGGGCGTGAGTCGTGCTTGGGTAGCTCAGATGGTAGAGCACTTGTCCGGGAAAGGCGTAGGTCCAGAATTCGAGTCTCGGTCCGGCACACAGTTTTAATCTGCCAGGAAGTTTCATATCAGCGCACACTCCGCTGTAGAGTGAAAATCTCAATCTCGAAACATCCCCCAGGCTGTGGTTAAGCCATGTATCCGCAATATCCTTTCTTTCAGGAGTGCTAGTTCTGCAAGGTTCGCAGGAGAGCTTCTGTAAGGTTTGGAAGATAGGAGACGAGATACTGGCGGAACTAAAGCTGTGAGGTCGGGGCGTGAGTCGTGCTTGGGTAGCTCAGATGGTAGAGCACTTGTCCGGGAAAGGCGTAGGTCCAGAATTCGAGTCTCGGTCCGGCACACAGTTTTAATCTGCCAGGAAGTTTCATATCAGCGCACACTCCGCTGTAGAGTGAAAATCTCAATCTCGAAACATCCCCCAGGCTGTGGTTAAGCCATGTATCCGCAATATCCTTTCTTTCAGGAGTGCTAGTTCTGCAAGGTTCGCAGGAGAGCTTCTGTAAGGTTTGGAAGATAGGAGACGAGATACTGGCGGAACTAAAGCTGTGAGGTCGGGGCGTGAGTCGTGCTTGGGTAGCTCAGATGGTAGAGCACTTGTCCGGGAAAGGCGTAGGTCCAGAATTCGAGTCTCGGTCCGGCACACAGTTTTAATCTGCCAGGAAGTTTCATATCAGCGCACACTCCGCTGTAGAGTGAAAATCTCAATCTCGAAACATCCCCCAGGCTGTGGTTAAGCCATGTATCCGCAATATCCTTTCTTTCAGGAGTGCTAGTTCTGCAAGGTTCGCAGGAGAGCTTCTGTAAGGTTTGGAAGATAGGAGACGAGATACTGGCGGAACTAAAGCTGTGAGGTCGGGGCGTGAGTCGTGCTTGGGTAGCTCAGATGGTAGAGCACTTGTCCGGGAAAGGCGTAGGTCCAGAATTCGAGTCTCGGTCCGGCACACAGTTTTAATCTGCCAGGAAGTTTCATATCAGCGCACACTCCGCTGTAGAGTGAAAATCACAATCTCGAAACATCCCCCAGGCTGTGGTTAAGCCATGTATCCGCAATATCCTTTCTTTCAGGAGTGCTAGTTCTGCAAGGTTCGCAGGAGAGCTTCTGTAAGGTTTGGAAGATAGGAGACGAGATACTGGCGGAACTAAAGCTGTGAGGTCGGGGCGTGAGTCGTGCTTGGGTAGCTCAGATGGTAGAGCACTTGTCCGGGAAAGGCGTAGGTCCAGAATTCGAGTCTCGGTCCGGCACACAGTTTTAATCTGCCAGGAAGTTTCATATCAGCGCACACTCCGCTGTAGAGTGAAAATCTCAATCTCGAAACATCCCCCAGGCTGTGGTTAAGCCATGTATCCGCAATATCCTTTCTTTCAGGAGTGCTAGTTCTGCAAGGTTCGCAGGAGAGCTTCTGTAAGGTTTGGAAGATAGGAGACGAGATACTGGCGGAACTAAAGCTGTGAGGTCGGGGCGTGAGTCGTGCTTGGGTAGCTCAGATGGTAGAGCACTTGTCCGGGAAAGGCGTAGGTCCAGAATTCGAGTCTCGGTCCGGCACACAGTTTTAATCTGCCAGGAAGTTTCATATCAGCGCACACTCCGCTGTAGAGTGAAAATCTCAATCTCGAAACATCCCCCAGGCTGTGGTTAAGCCATGTATCCGCAATATCCTTTCTTTCAGGAGTGCTAGTTCTGCAAGGTTCGCAGGAGAGCTTCTGTAAGGTTTGGAAGATAGGAGACGAGATACTGGCGGAACTAAAGCTGTGAGGTCGGGGCGTGAGTCGTGCTTGGGTAGCTCAGATGGTAGAGCACTTGTCCGGGAAAGGCGTAGGTCCAGAATTCGAGTCTCGGTCCGGCACACAGTTTTAATCTGCCAGGAAGTTTCATATCAGCGCACACTCCGCTGTAGAGTGAAAATCTCAATCTCGAAACATCCCCCAGGCTGTGGTTAAGCCATGTATCCGCAATATCCTTTCTTTCAGGAGTGCTAGTTCTGCAAGGTTCGCAGGAGAGCTTCTGTAAGGTTTGGAAGATAGGAGACGAGATACTGGCGGAACTAAAGCTGTGAGGTCGGGGCGTGAGTCGTGCTTGGGTAGCTCAGATGGTAGAGCACTTGTCCGGGAAAGGCGTAGGTCCAGAATTCGAGTCTCGGTCCGGCACACAGTTTTAATCTGCCAGGAAGTTTCATATCAGCGCACACTCCGCTGTAGAGTGAAAATCTCAATCTCGAAACATCCCCCAGGCTGTGGTTAAGCCATGTATCCGCAATATCCTTTCTTTCAGGAGTGCTAGTTCTGCAAGGTTCGCAGGAGAGCTTCTGTAAGGTTTGGAAGATAGGAGACGAGATACTGGCGGAACTAAAGCTGTGAGGTCGGGGCGTGAGTCGTGCTTGGGTAGCTCAGATGGTAGAGCACTTGTCCGGGAAAGGCGTAGGTCCAGAATTCGAGTCTCGGTCCGGCACACAGTTTTAATCTGCCAGGAAGTTTCATATCAGCGCACACTCCGCTGTAGAGTGAAAATCACAATCTCGAAACATCCCCCAGGCTGTGGTTAAGCCATGTATCCGCAATATCCTTTCTTTCAGGAGTGCTAGTTCTGCAAGGTTCGCAGGAGAGCTTCTGTAAGGTTTGGAAGATAGGAGACGAGATACTGGCGGAACTAAAGCTGTGAGGTCGGGGCGTGAGTCGTGCTTGGGTAGCTCAGATGGTAGAGCACTTGTCCGGGAAAGGCGTAGGTCCAGAATTCGAGTCTCGGTCCGGCACACAGTTTTAATCTGCCAGGAAGTTTCATATCAGCGCACACTCCGCTGTAGAGTGAAAATCTCAATCTCGAAACATCCCCCAGGCTGTGGTTAAGCCATGTATCCGCAATATCCTTTCTTTCAGGAGTGCTAGTTCTGCAAGGTTCGCAGGAGAGCTTCTGTAAGGTTTGGAAGATAGGAGACGAGATACTGGCGGAACTAAAGCTGTGAGGTCGGGGCGTGAGTCGTGCTTGGGTAGCTCAGATGGTAGAGCACTTGTCCGGGAAAGGCGTAGGTCCAGAATTCGAGTCTCGGTCCGGCACACAGTTTTAATCTGCCAGGAAGTTTCATATCAGCGCACACTCCGCTGTAGAGTGAAAATCTCAATCTCGAAACATCCCCCAGGCTGTGGTTAAGCCATGTATCCGCAATATCCTTTCTTTCAGGAGTGCTAGTTCTGCAAGGTTCGCAGGAGAGCTTCTGTAAGGTTTGGAAGATAGGAGACGAGATACTGGCGGAACTAAAGCTGTGAGGTCGGGGCGTGAGTCGTGCTTGGGTAGCTCAGATGGTAGAGCACTTGTCCGGGAAAGGCGTAGGTCCAGAATTCGAGTCTCGGTCCGGCACACAGTTTTAATCTGCCAGGAAGTTTCATATCAGCGCACACTCCGCTGTAGAGTGAAAATCTCAATCTCGAAACATCCCCCAGGCTGTGGTTAAGCCATGTATCCGCAATATCCTTTCTTTCAGGAGTGCTAGTTCTGCAAGGTTCGCAGGAGAGCTTCTGTAAGGTTTGGAAGATAGGAGACGAGATACTGGCGGAACTAAAGCTGTGAGGTCGGGGCGTGAGTCGTGCTTGGGTAGCTCAGATGGTAGAGCACTTGTCCGGGAAAGGCGTAGGTCCAGAATTCGAGTCTCGGTCCGGCACACAGTTTTAGTCTGCCAGGAAGTTTCATATCAGCGCACACTCCGCTGTAGAGTGAAAATCTCAATCTCGAAACATCCCCCAGGCTGTGGTTAAGCCATGTATCCGCAATATCCTTTCTTTCAGGAGTGCTAGTTCTGCAAGGTTCGCAGGAGAGCTTCTGTAAGGTTTGGAAGATAGGAGACGAGATACTGGCGGAACTAAAGCTGTGAGGTCGGGGCGTGAGTCGTGCTTGGGTAGCTCAGATGGTAGAGCACTTGTCCGGGAAAGGCGTAGGTCCAGAATTCGAGTCTCGGTCCGGCACACAGTTTTAATCTGCCAGGAAGTTTCATATCAGCGCACACTCCGCTGTAGAGTGAAAATCTCAATCTCGAAACATCCCCCAGGCTGTGGTTAAGCCATGTATCCGCAATATCCTTTCTTTCAGGAGTGCTAGTTCTGCAAGGTTCGCAGGAGAGCTTCTGTAAGGTTTGGAAGATAGGAGACGAGATACTGGCGGAACTAAAGCTGTGAGGTCGGGGCGTGAGTCGTGCTTGGGTAGCTCAGATGGTAGAGCACTTGTCCGGGAAAGGCGTAAGTCCAGAATTCGAGTCTCGGTCCGGCACACAGTTTTAATCTGCCAGGAAGTTTCATATCAGCGCACACTCCGCTGTAGAGTGAAAATCTCAATCTCGAAACATCCCCCAGGCTGTGGTTAAGCCATGTATCCGCAATATCCTTTCTTTCAGGAGTGCTAGTTCTGCAAGGTTCGCAGGAGAGCTTCTGTAAGGTTTGGAAGATAGGAGACGAGATACTGGCGGAACTAAAGCTGTGAGGTCGGGGCGTGAGTCGTGCTTGGGTAGCTCAGATGGTAGAGCACTTGTCCGGGAAAGGCGTAGGTCCAGAATTCGAGTCTCGGTCCGGCACACAGTTTTAATCTGCCAGGAAGTTTCATATCAGCGCACACTCCGCTGTAGAGTGAAAATCTCAATCTCGAAACATCCCCCAGGCTGTGGTTAAGCCATGTATCCGCAATATCCTTTCTTTCAGGAGTGCTAGTTCTGCAAGGTTCGCAGGAGAGCTTCTGTAAGGTTTGGAAGATAGGAGACGAGATACTGGCGGAACTAAAGCTGTGAGGTCGGGGCGTGAGTCGTGCTTGGGTAGCTCTGATGGTAGAGCACTTGTCTGGGAAAGGCGTAGGTCCAGAATTCGAGTCTCGGTCCGGCACACAGTTTTAATCTGCCAGGAAGTTTCATATCAGCGCACACTCCGCTGTAGAGTGAAAATCTCAATCTCGAAACATCCCCCAGGCTGTGGTTAAGCCATGTATCCGCAATATCCTTTCTTTCAGGAGTGCTAGTTCTGCAAGGTTCGCAGGAGAGCTTCTGTAAGGTTTGGAAGATAGGAGACGAGATACTGGCGGAACTAAAGCTGTGAGGTCGGGGCGTGAGTCGTGCTTGGGTAGCTCAGATGGTAGAGCACTTATCCGGGAAAGGCGTAGGTCCAGAATTCGAGTCTCGGTCCGGCACACAGTTTTAATCTGCCAGGAAGTTTCATATCAGCGCACACTCCGCTGTAGAGTGAAAATCTCAATCTCGAAACATCCCCCAGGCTGTGGTTAAGCCATGTATCCGCAATATCCTTTCTTTCAGGAGTGCTAGTTCTGCAAGGTTCGCAGGAGAGCTTCTGTAAGGTTTGGAAGATAGGAGACGAGATACTGGCGGAACTAAAGCTGTGAGGTCGGGGCGTGAGTCGTGCTTGGGTAGCTCAGATGGTAGAGCACTTGTCCGGGAAAGGCGTAGGTCCAGAATTCGAGTCTCGGTCCGGCACACAGTTTTAATCTGCCAGGAAGTTTCATATCAGCGCACACTCCGCTGTAGAGTGAAAATCTCAATCTCGAAACATCCCCCAGGCTGTGGTTAAGCCATGTATCCGCAATATCCTTTCTTTCAGGAGTGCTAGTTCTGCAAGGTTCGCAGGAGAGCTTCTGTAAGGTTTGGAAGATAGGAGACGAGATACTGGCGGAACTAAAGCTGTGAGGTCGGGGCGTGAGTCGTGCTTGGGTAGCTCAGATGGTAGAGCACTTGTCCGGGAAAGGCAAAGGTCCAGAATTCGAGTCTCGGTCCGGCACACAGTTTTAATCTGCCAGGAAGTTTCATATCAGCGCACACTCCGCTGTAGAGTGAAAATCTCAATCTCGAAACATCCCCCAGGCTGTGGTTAAGCCATGTATCCGCAATATCCTTTCTTTCAGGAGTGCTAGTTCTGCAAGGTTCGCAGGAGAGCTTCTGTAAGGTTTGGAAGATAGGAGACGAGATACTGGCGGAACTAAAGCTGTGAGGTCGGGGCGTGAGTCGTGCTTGGGTAGCTCAGATGGTAGAGCACTTGTCCGGGAAAGGCGTAGGTCCAGAATTCGAGTCTCGGTCCGGCACACAGTTTTAATCTGCCAGGAAGTTTCATATCAGCGCACACTCCGCTGTAGAGTGAAAATCTCAATCTCGAAACATCCCCCAGGCTGTGGTTAAGCCATGTATCCGCAATATCCTTTCTTTCAGGAGTGCTAGTTCTGCAAGGTTCGCAGGAGAGCTTCTGTAAGGTTTGGAAGATAGGAGACGAGATACTGGCGGAACTAAAGCTGTGAGGTCGGGGCGCCAGTCGTGCTTGGGTAGCTCAGATGGTAGAGCACTTGTCCGGGAAAGGCGTAGGTCCAGAATTCGAGTCTCGGTCCGGCACACAGTTTTAATCTGCCAGGAAGTTTCATATCAGCGCACACTCCGCTGTAGAGTGAAAATCTCAATCTCGAAACATCCCCCAGGCTGTGGTTAAGCCATGTATCCGCAATATCCTTTCTTTCAGGAGTGCTAGTTCTGCAAGGTTCGCAGGAGAGCTTCTGTAAGGTTTGGAAGATAGGAGACGAGATACTGGCGGAACTAAAGCTGTGAGGTCGGGGCGTGAGTCGTGCTTGGGTAGCTCAGATGGTAGAGCACTTGTCCGGGAAAGGCGTAGGTCCAGAATTCGAGTCTCGGTCCGGCACACAGTTTTAATCTGCCAGGAAGTTTCATATCAGCGCACACTCCGCTGTAGAGTGAAAATCTCAATCTCGAAACATCCCCCAGGCTGTGGTTAAGCCATGTATCCGCAATATCCTTTCTTTCAGGAGTGCTAGTTCTGCAAGGTTCGCAGGAGAGCTTCTGTAAGGTTTGGAAGATAGGAGACGAGATACTGGCGGAACTAAAGCTGTGAGGTCGGGGCGTGAGTCGTGCTTGGGTAGCTCAGATGGTAGAGCACTTGTCCGGGAAAGGCGTAGGTCCAGAATTCGAGTCTCGGTCCGGCACACAGTTTTAATCTGCCAGGAAGTTTCATATCAGCGCACACTCCGCTGTAGAGTGAAAATCTCAATCTCGAAACATCCCCCAGGCTGTGGTTAAGCCATGTATCCGCAATATCCTTTCTTTCAGGAGTGCTAGTTCTGCAAGGTTCGCAGGAGAGCTTCTGTAAGGTTTGGAAGATAGGAGACGAGATACTGGCGGAACTAAAGCTGTGAGGTCGGGGCGTGAGTCGTGCTTGGGTAGCTCAGATGGTAGAGCACTTGTCCGGGAAAGGCGTAGGTCCAGAATTCGAGTCTCGGTCCGGCACACAGTTTTAATCTGCCAGGAAGTTTCATATCAGCGCACACTCCGCTGTAGAGTGAAAATCTCAATCTCGAAACATCCCCCAGGCTGTGGTTAAGCCATGTATCCGCAATATCCTTTCTTTCAGGAGTGCTAGTTCTGCAAGGTTCGCAGGAGAGCTTCTGTAAGGTTTGGAAGATAGGAGACGAGATACTGGCGGAACTAAAGCTGTGAGGTCGGGGCGCCAGTCGTGCTTGGGTAGCTCAGATGGTAGAGCACTTGTCCGGGAAAGGCGTAGGTCCAGAATTCGAGTCTCGGTCCGGCACACAGTTTTAATCTGCCAGGAAGTTTCATATCAGCGCACACTCCGCTGTAGAGTGAAAATCTCAATCTCGAAACATCCCCCAGGCTGTGGTTAAGCCATGTATCCGCAATATCCTTTCTTTCAGGAGTGCTAGTTCTGCAAGGTTCGCAGGAGAGCTTCTGTAAGGTTTGGAAGATAGGAGACGAGATACTGGCGGAACTAAAGCTGTGAGGTCGGGGCGTGAGTCGTGCTTGGGTAGCTCAGATGGTAGAGCACTTGCCAGCGAAAGGGAAAGGTCCTGAGTTCGAATCTCGGTCCAGCACGCAGTTTTAATCTGCCAGGATGTTTCAATGTTATGGATGTTCTATGAACTGAGACGAGGCTGTACTCCTGGAACGTTACCGGGGATATGGTTATTGCCACGTTTGAGCAGCCAGCAGCGAACGTCGCGCCGAAAGTGGTTCGGTGAATGACAACACCACAAACAGGCGTGTCACGACGTCTTTTTCGGCGAGTCCCAGTTCTGTGTACAGCTTCAAGGTGGACGTAACCATGTGTGAAGACTCCGAGGAGAACGATGTTGCCCGATTCGTCATCGTCATAGGGCCACAGTGCCTGGTGTGACGGAAAATGAGTACACAGTAGAGACACTAAGGAACTAAAGAGGAATTAAAGACATTAGCTGTCAGTGGTAATTGATTTATATCAGTGGGGTAAGTTGAAAATCTGTGCCGGACCATTGTTAGAACCAAGGTCTCGTGGTTACTAGGCAGTTGCGCTGACCAATACGCCACATGGACACCGCCGCAGCTGCACAAACTACCGCAGCATGCCTCCCGTTAGACCCAAATTGTCAACTCATACCGCACACTACTGATGTAGTACTCTTGGGCATCAGCCTCATTTACCGCGGACTCTCGTCGATTCCCATTAGAGTTCGATCTTCGTGTGCATCTGTACTGAAGGGATCATTGACTACCATCACCTTAATTCTATAAGTGGTGTCCGTTCTTTCGGATATTAATGGTCCTTGTGGTCATCGAAGGACCAGTTGGACTTCAGATCGATGATAATGATGAACCCGGGATAATGATGAATCCGGGTCTCTGAAAGCCTTTCTGACGATTGCTCGGTCTTCACGTTCTGTCGTCTCTCTAGATCGACCGCTTCTCTACTGATGCTGTGTTCGGCTACTGTTCATCCATTCTTGCCAACGTCATCGAATAGTGGCATCACTCCTATTAATATGTCGAGCGATTTGCCAATTATACTAACCGGCTTCTTTGAGTCCAACTACGCATGCTCTTTCAAATGCGGACAACTCTATACCTGTGTGCAAGACATAGTTACTGTCCAAATGAGTACAAGGATTGAGGTTCGCGAAGACTTTATGCTCTCGCATCGAGGTGTCTCCTGTTTACTATACGTTCCAGCTACACGGTGAAATTGCGCTACAGCATCACATATCCATCCATCGACCGTCAAAGTTTACAATTTTGCATTTTCCATTGATATCTGTATGAACATAAATTTGTGACAAATTTTCAATCTTCTTCGGGGTGCGCCGTTTCTTTGTCTTAGAATATATTTAATGAATGACGATTCACTTTATTTGCGTTTATGATACTGTGATGGTTTCACAAGCCACGAACTCTTAAGAAATCCAACAGGAACTTACGTCTCTAAGTGGATGTCAGAAATACTCAAGCACGCGCATTCAACCAGCAAAATCGTGATACAAATAGAACGTTGAAAGTATCTTAGCTTGATGACGAGTGACAAAATAAATTCTGCTTGAAAAATCTTGATGTCATACTGGACTGACCTCTTATGTTTAGGCAAAATTGCCTCAATATAAGTACCAACCTCTTTCAAAAGTTTAGCTGTAAAAGCCTGGGGGCACATACCTCAGATCTTGGAACACCAGACTTGTTACTCTCTCTTCTAAAGCCAATTATTATGTTTCAGTAGGGGGAGGGGGGTGTATCATTTTACACAATCGCTGATGTACTCCTCTCAACCCAACAGTAGTCCATCACCAACACGAGTGGCATCACAGCGATTAATGTACAACTAGATTAAGAACTAAAACCTAACTATGGATTGAAATCAAACTAGAGTCTCTATCTGGAAGATTAACAACAGCAAATAGTGTATCAAGAGGGGAATACCATACCTTCATTGCCGAATACTGATGTGGAGTCAAGATCCCAGACTTCTGTAGGACCCAAGGTTCAATTGACACTTGAAACTAGAATGAAATTTTCACTCTACAGCAGAGTGTGCGCTGATATGAAACTTCCTGGCGGATTAAAACTGTGTGCCGGACCGAGACTCACACTGAGTTTCATTTACAATATTTTAAACAGAAAAAATTAAAAAACTGCAAAAAGAATTTGGAAAAATAGGACTGAACTCTAAAGAAAATGACAGAGTGCATAACAATTTCTGAGAGCCATAACGACAAGGAGATCAAACTTCCTTGGTCAAGGAATTCACATAAACGCCGACAACCTGAAAAAAATGGCTATGACACTCATCTGGGAACTCAAAGGCAAGCACAAGTGGATTAGGATTAGAGAAGTGGCTAAAAATTTAAATCCCATCAACTGAGGTGATATATTTTTTTCTGTATCTGGTTTAGGAGTCTTCCAGTTCTGGAATGAGTACCTTGGGTTTCCCCTAAAGTAGCGACCCTGCTAGGATCCCAACCGAAGGTGGCGATGTTGCTTTGCACCCACTGCAACGCCAGCACCTGGTCTTTGAGGCCAGCATTGCCTGGGATATCGTCGTTTTGCAGGCTCAGGAAGCCTGCCACATGCCAACAACACATAAATCTGTCACACATAAACTAATAGACATCAACTGGCTTGTTTATTTGATATACAAGTTCCTTGTCATATAGTTTCTGAACTTTTTGCACTGAAAAACAAAAACCAAAAAATTAAGCATAGAAAAAAGAATGAGACAGAAAACTAACCATAGTAGTCCAGTTAGCCACACCTGATAGATGACTCTTTATGGTTTCTTTACCTGCTGCATTCAGAGTTATCAGTAACGATTTTTTAAAGGTGCTGGTAAAGATGTAGGATATTACAACATATTATTATACCAGGGAGGACAATGTGATTCATAAATCTTTAGAATCAAACACATATGGCTTTGGGCTTGTACAACACATTAAAGTTTAATACATATTTTCGGTTTTCAGTTGACAACGGTGCACCACTTCTTGTAGTGGAATACTTTGCCCAGTACATCACCAGCCATATGTTCCATTTGCTGACATGTTATTTGAGGACATCTTGACATGCGAATTTGAGTGTGGGATTGAAAATTTATTAGACACCTAAAATGTCTCAAATATTGGAGAAAAAGTGCACAATCACTATCATAATAAATGAATCCGGACTTATTCTGGACCATGTGTAGAGCAGTTCATTCAAATGATAGCAGAAGACTCGAACTTATGAAGTGGTTTTTTGTGCCAACATGGAAACAAATCCAAAATATGAGTGTTATAGTACTGTTCCCTTTGAGTAATGATTTTCTTTTCTGTAGCTTTTGAAATGTCTCACCTTTCGCATTATGCCCTCAATGTAGAGGAAAGATGTATGTCCTCTGAGTCTTTCATAGCAATATGCCTGAATAAGATCTTGAGCTGCATCATTTGGAATAAAATACTCGAGTTTTCCATTTCTACCTCCACATCGTCGTCAGTAATAAAAACCACTGACTGTGGGGGCTGGCGCGGTTCCCGCTTATACAGGCACGATTGCAGCATCCGGCACTAGTCATAGAGGGGAGTAATGTGGTCTGTGCGGAAGGCGAGTTAGGTGGCTCATAGCAGCTATGCCCCGCCGCGGGACCGAGTTACGTCAAGTGGCAGGAGTGGCCGGCCCAACGTTTGAAACGCCTAAGAATATGGATGCAAAATTTTATTATTGTTTCGTTATTTCATTACAGTACGTATGGCGTGAAAGCAGTGGAAATTTATATCCACCATATAAATATTGCTAAGATGTGCACGTCACACTGAAATAATTCCCTTTCCATAGAGATGCTCTGCTAATCTGCATATATTCTTAGATGCTAGATAATATTGCCTTCATCACCTGACTGTTGTAATATGAATTTGACTCGACTGTGGGAACCTTTGTAAAATTTTTTTATAGGGAAGATGTCTGGGTAGAGCGAACTGCAAATATCACGACGTTATGCAGAGGGTATGGAATAAACGAAATTGGATCGTGGATGATTGTGACTGTGTCCTTTGATCGGATAAACCATTTTTCTTCTTACATAAGTTCGACAGTCGTGTCTGGATAGTCATCATCCAGGCGAACGACAACTCGAAACTTACACTGCACCAGGGACGCAGGCCGGTGAGGGAAGTATTGTGATATGAAGAACACTAGCTTTGCACTGGACGTGTGAAAATAATCGAAGGCACCACGATAGCTGTGAACTAAGTAAATGTCGTTGCGTTCCACCTGCAACCCTTCATACTTCATGCCTGCCTCGTCAGGGATGGCGTCTTTCAGCAGCATAGCTGTCCGCGTCACCAAGCCAGAATCGTGCCACAGTGGTCTGAGATGCTCCTTTCTTGTCAAATTCATCTTATCAGAACCCGAGACAAGACATTTAGGACGGCATAGGGCGCCAGCTCCACGACTACAAACAACTGACACACAATTTACAGGGATTCCATTCCCAGTGCGCAGAAATTGTGCAGGCACATCCAAAAACTTAACGGGGACTTGTCGTATCCGTGTCATGCCGAATCGCTGCTGCATTGCTTTCCAAGGGTTGACCAATATATTATTAAGCAAGCGGCCTAAATGCACATCGGTGTGTAGAATGTGCGCTTGGACGCCAGCGCATCATGCACAGCTTTATGGTGCAATGTTCTGAGTTTTCACTCATCTCTCACTTTTTTTGCGAATTCTGTTTCTTTCTTAAGTCCATTTTGTACCTGTTTTCTTCGCAGTCGATTCTCCGACTGTACTTGTCATCTGTCAAAATTTCCTATGTACTAGTTTCTGTGTAAAACTTCAAAATAATTTATCTGGACTATTTCTAGATCGTCTGCAGCCTGCCGAGTCCCGATTATAGCATTCGGTTGTTGTATGTACGAGTGTATTAACATTTCTTGAATAACTCTTGTTTATGGGACTTTGAGGATGATTCCATAAGATTTCAATCCTCTTTTCCGAATCTCAGCTACGAGGTTGAAAAATTTTTCTGCTGTTTCCTTGGATTTTACGTTATAGCCATCTTTCACTCTGATTAGGAAGAGAATCTTTTTATGACCCTCTTTCTGGATGTTTGCTATGCCACCTTTTATGTGAACTGTAAGATTTTCGCAGGCATACGAGGCTTCTGATTCGATGACTACGTTGTGGTGATCGATTTTTGTATGCGTGTACGTGGATTTCTGTAGACTAATTCCCTGTTCTGTCTTTTTCTCCCATAATAGGATCGAGGAGTCCATCTAGGTACACTATGTGATTAAAAGTATCCACACACCTGGCTGAAAAAGCCTTGACGGAGGAGATAGAGAAGATTCAAAGAAGAGCGGCGCGTCTCGTCACATGGTTATTTGGTAACCGTGATAGCGTTACGGAGATGTTTAATAAACTCAAGTGGCAGACTCTGCAAGAGAGGCGCTCTGCATCGCGGTGTAGCTTGCTCGCCAGGTTTCGAGAGGGTGCGTTTCTGGATGAGGTATCGAATATATTGCTTCCCCCTACTTATACCTCCCGAGGAGATCACGAATGTAAAATTAGAGAGATTAGAGCGCGCACGGAGGCTTTCAGACAGTCTTTCTTCCCGCGAACCATACGCGACTGGAACAGGAAAGGGAGATAATGACAGTGGCACGTAAAGTGCCCTCCGCCACATACCGTTGGGTGGCTTGCGGAGTATAAATGTAGATGTAGATGTAGACAAGTTCGTGGCGCCCTCCATCGATAATGCTGGAATTCAATATGGTGTTGGCCCACCCTTAGCCTTGACGCCAGCTTCCACTCTCGCAAGCATACGTTCAATCAGGAGCTGGAACGTTTCTTGGGGAATGGCAGCCAAATCTTCACGAAATGTCGATGTAGGACGGTGAGACCTGGCACGAAGTCGGCGTTCCAAAACATCCTAATGGAATTCTATAGGATTCAGGTCAGGACTCTGTGCAGGCTAGTCAATTACAGGGATGTTATTGTCGTGTAACCACTCTGCCACAGGCCGTGCATTATGAACAGGTGCTCGATAGTGTTGAAGGATGCAATCGCCATCCCCGAATTGCTCTTCAACATTGGAAAGCAAGAAGGTGCTTAAAACATCGGTGTAGGCCTGTGCTGTGATAGTGCCACGCAAAACAACAAGGGGTGCAAGCCCCCTCCATGAAAAACACGACCACATCATAACACCACCGCCTCCGAATTTTATTGTTGGCACTACATATGCTGGAAGATGACGTTCACCGGGCAATCGCCATACCCACACCCTGCCAACGGATCGCCACGTTCTGTACGTGATTCGTCACTCCACACGACGTTTTTCCACTGTTCAATCGTTACGCTCCTTACACCCAGCGAGGCGTCGTTTGAAATTTACCGGAGTGATGTGTGGCTCATGAGAAGCCGCACGACCATGAAATCCCAGTTTTCTCACCTTCCCCCTAACTGTTGTGGTACTTGGGTCCTGATGCAGTCTGGAATTCCTGTGTGATGATCTGGATAGATGTCTGCCTATTACACATTACGTATCTCTTCAACTGTCAGCGGTTTCTGCCAGTCAACAGACAAGGTCGGCCTGTACCCTTTTGTGCTGTACGTGCCCCTTCGTGTTTCCACTTGACTATCACATCGGAAACAGGGACCTAGGAATGTTTAGGAGTGTGGAGACGTATGACGTCTGACACAAGTGACATCCAGTCACCACGTTCGAACTCCTTGAGTTCCGCGAAGCGCCCTGTTCTGCTCTCTCACGATGTCTAGTGACTACTGAGATCGCTGATATGGAGTACCTGGCAGTAGGTGGCAGCAGAATGCACCTAATACGAAAAACGTATGTTTTTGAGGGTGTACGGATACTTTTGATCACATAGTGTACCTTAAAGACGGAGCACTCTCGAATTTTTGGGCAATTCTTGGACTTTGTGGACAATTTTTGCACGTCTAGGTTCCTGCACATTATTTTTTTGAGCGTATTATCTATTTGTTTGATTGCAGTAGTCTCGTCATTTTCTGCTATGGTCAAACAGTGGTAGTGATGCGTAACACACCATCATCAATACTTTTCTGTGTATGGATTGTAAGATGACGATTTTTCTTTTTTTGTGTCCTATTTCGGAATTGCACTAAACTTTGCTGATTTTATCACTCTAAGTGATTTTCTGTAGGACCAGAATCTTTTGGATTTCATAGCTAACGCCTATACCGTCATTGTATCCCATAAAAGGGAAAATAAAATGATTTACTTACCAAGGGCACCGAGACGATAGGTTGTTGTCACCAACATAACTCCCTTCTCCACGAAATAGTGTGGAGTGTCGTTGAAGGAAAAACCGCTGGTGAAGGCGCCACCGTGGATATAGACCATGACGGGGTAAGGACCACTAGCAGTAGCCGGCACATAGACATTGAGGTAGAGGCAGTCTTCGGAGCCGTCATAGTTATTCTGGGGGCACCCACGCGCGAAGGACAGCGCGTCTCGAAGCCCGGACCACGAGGGAGCCGGCTGAGGGGCCTGCGCACGTCAGCACACGCGTCAAGCAGCACCTAGCAAGACCAGTCGCTACTGCCATACATATATGCACAGTAAGACGTATTTATACAGACATTTAAATATTAACACAGTTAAACATAGCTATTCTACGTTGACACAAAGAAAGATTCGCAACAGCAAAAAATAATTAATGTGGAGTAGAAAAATTTCGGGAATACATTTGTCTACGTAATGCATTTACGTGATTAACATTGCGAGATCACAGGTTAATGTAAGTGCGAGATAAGCAGTTTCAAATATGAAAAGCTGGTACAGTAATAACCTTTGTAACCGCCCGAATACTGAATGCAAGCATGCAAATGTACATTCATTGTGTTGTAGAGGTTCCGGATGTATGTTTGTGAGATGGAGTTCCACGCCTGTTGGATTTGGTTGGTTAATATATGGACGGTTCATGCTGTTTCTGTATGACGCTGGAGTTATCCGATGATGTCCCGTATGTGCTCTAATGAAGGCGGGTCTGGTGATCGAGCAGGCCAACATTTGGAAACTCTGCACAGCGTGCGGTATGTGGGCGACCGTTATCCTGTTGGAAAACACCATCTGGAATGTTGTTCACGACTGGCCTCACGACACGTCAAATGGCCAGATTGACGTACAGATTTGCAGTCAGGGTGCGAGGGATAGCCACGAGACTGTTCCTGCTACCATTCGGAATCGCAACCCACATCATAATTCCAGATGTAGGTCCAGGATGCCTTGCACGTAGACAGGTTGGTTACACGCCGTCTACTGGACTCCTTATAACCAACACTGGGCCATCACTGGTAACGAGACAGAACCAGGTTTCGTCAGACAACACAACAATGCATCTTGGCCTCCACTGAGATCTCCTTTGACACCATTGAAGCCTCAAACGGCGGTGTTTTACGGTCATTGGAATGCACGCTATAGGGCTTCTGGTTCGGGGCTGTTCTCGAAGCAACCGATTTGTAACAGTTTGTTGCATCACTGTTGTGCCAACTGCTGCTGAAATCGCTGCTACAGAGGCTGAATGATACGCCAGAGCCATATGCCGAACAAGATGGTCTACCATCCTGGTAGTGCCACGTGAACGTCCGTCTTTTTACGGTCGCAAATTCTCATGACCACCGCAGCCAGCAATCACGTACAGTGGCTACATTCCTGCCAAGTCTTTCTGCAGTATTGCAGAAGCAAGCCCTATTACACGATCTAGTTCAATCTCAGTGAGGCGTTTATAATGGCCTTTTTTTCGCCTTGAAGGCATTCTTGACTAATATCAACTCACCATGTCCAGTGTCAAAGGTAACTGACGCTCACAACCGTTACAGCGTGTGTTTCAAGCAAACCGGATTTGCATCCTCATAGTGGTGCTACTAGCGACACTCTTACGCCACTGGCTCGAAATCTGAGTAGACATTATATTTCAGATGTTCCGGCGTACCAACTTTCGTGTATGTGTCACAACTCCTTTTTACTGTTAAGATTTTGTCCCATCAGGGTATTTGCAAATCTTGAGGCAAAGAGCAAGCTTTAATGCTTACGAGGGATATTCGGGAAGCAAGGCCCGATCGGTCGCGAAGTGGAAGCGACAGTGAAAATGGGATGAAGCTTTGCGCAGATGTGTTAGACAGTGTCTCTGCCGCGCGGGATTAGCTGAGCGGTCGTGGGCGCTGCAGTCATGGACTGTGTGGCTGGTCCCTGCGGAGGTTCGAGTCCTCCCTTGGGCATGGGTGTGTGTGTTTGTCCTTAGGATAATTTAGGTTAAGTAGTGTGTAAGCTTAGGGTTAAGTCCCATAAGATTTCACACACATTTGAACATTTGACAGTGTCTCTAGTATGTCGATCGCGTCACCCCGCTCTTTTCAGTTCTGGGCACACTGTGAGCATGTAAAGATACTCAGAACAGTAGTCTCTCCCGCCAGGTATGGATGCCCGCTGGGAGGTTTCGCCTGACTTCTTTCAACTCCACATAAAGTAACTTTCATGCATATTCTTCATCATGACAGTTCTCGACCGAACACCGCAGGGGCAATGAGGTCGCTTGTGCAGCGTTTTCGATGGGATGTTTTTGATTACCCACCAAACAGCCCAGATTTGGCTTCCTCGGATGTTCATTTCTGCTCACAAGTACTACTGGCTACGAAGACAATATTTTGGTACAGACAATGAACTGCAAACCAACGCAGAGGTGTGGCGGATATCACAAGCGGCGGCCTTCTATGACGAGGCTATAGGAATGTTGGAGTCAGCCTCCTTAGCTCAGTGGTAACGTGCTTGTGTTCCATGCAGCGGGTCTGGGTTCGATTCCCGACCGGATTGAAGATTTTATCCGCTTGTGGACTGGGTTCTGTGTGTCCTCATCATCATTTCATCCTCATCGCCAGCGCGCAAGTCGCCCAATGAAGAGTCGACTGCAATGAAACTTGCACATGGCGGTCGAACTGCCCCCGATGGGACCTCCCGTCCAATAGGGCCATAAGATCATTTCATTTCTTTGGAAAGTTGGAACAGCGCTACGACATACGTCTAAGTTGGAGCGGTGACTATGGACAGAAGTAGATGGAATGTATAGCAAACTGTTCAAAATATAACACTTTTGGTTTTCACTATGGTTTTTCATTTCACGGACAATAAGACCTTACTTTCCGAATAGCCCTCGCTTATTTTCCGCTGAGGAGCAGGTCAGATGTTGAAGTGAGGATGCGTGGACGCAGAACGGTTAGCCTGTACTGAAAGGTGTAGTCCACTTAGTGGTCCAGTGACGACTGTACAGAAAACAGCATGCGGTAAATTTATGTCACGCGTTTGTGGGAAGACTGTTTGACGCAGACAAAGGACAATTAAGACACTACACTACGTACATAGTAAAGTACGAATGATCACAATATCTGTACTTACACCCCTAATGTGCTGTATAGTGTGTACAGTGCACTACTGATACCAGGCGGGCATGTGAACATCCACCTCTGGCGTAAATCATGGCAGAGAAGTGGTGAGTACGTGCCAGTCGGTTGTATGGAACCAGCGCAGTAAGCAGGGACGACGTGGAGACGGTGCAGAATGTCAGGGAGAAGCTGTTATGTTTGTTTGTGCCGATGACTTCACCGACAATGAAGTTGCAGGATGTGAGAGTGAATCAATGAGGACTGCCCAATTTGGCTACGAGAAATGGTGTAGGGGAGACCGGGGCGGAACGGCCCGCCTAACGTTTGCCACAAATTTTGGAGGTCTCATTGACGAGAAGAAGAAATTAGGATAATTAGGAAGCGTGCATTCAAAAATTTTGTGATAAAATTTGCAAATGAAGAAAATACACTACTGGCCATTAAAATTGCTACACCACGAAGATGACGTGCTACAGATGCGAAATTTAACCGACAGGAAGAAGATGCTGTGATATGCAAATGATTATGTTTTCAGAGTATTCGCACAAGGTTGATGCCGGTGGCGACACCTACAACGTGCTGAAATGAGCAAAGTTTCCAACCGATTTCTCATACACAAACAGCAGTTGACAGGCGTTACCAGCCGGAAGGTGCGGACGAGCGGTTCTAGGCGCTACAGTCCGGAACCGCGCGACCGCTACGGTCGCAGGTTCGAATCCTGCCTCGGGCATGGATGTGTGTGATGTCCTTAGGTTAGTTAGGTTTAAGTAGTTCTAAGTTCTAGGGGACTGATGAGCACAGCAGTTAAGTCCCATAGCGCTCAGAGCCATTTGAACCATTTTGAACAGGCGTTACCTGGTGAAACGTTGTTAGGAGAAATGCGTACCATCACGTTCCCGACTTTGATAAAGGTCGGATTGTAGCCTATCGCGATTGCGGTTTATCGTATCTCGACATTGCTGCTCGCGTTTGCCGAGATCCAATGACTGTTAGCAGAATATGGAATCGGTGGGTTCAGGAGGGTAATACGGAACGCCGTGCTGGATCCCAACGGCCTCGTATCACTAGCAGTCGAGATGACTGGCATCTTATCCTCATGGCTGTAACGGATTGTGCAGCCACGTCTCGATCCCTGAATCAACAGATGGGACGTTTGCAAGACAACAACCATCTGCACGAACAGTTCGACGACGTTTGCAGCAGCATGGACTATCAGCTCGGAGACCATGGCTGCGGTTACCCTTGACGCTGCATCATAGCCCCTGCGATGGTGTACTCAACGATGAACCTGGGTGCACGTATGGCAAAACGTCAATTTTTCGGATGAATCCAGGTTGTGTTTACAGCATCGTGATGGTCGCATCCGTGTTTGGCGACATCGCGGTGAACGCACATTGGAAGCATGTATTCGTCATCGCCATACTGGCGTATCATCTGGCGTGATGGTATGGGGTGCCATCGGTTACACGTCTCGGTCACCTCTTGTTCGCATTGACAGAACTTTGAACAGTGGGCGTTACGTTTCAGATATGTTACGACCCGTGACACTACCCTTCATTCGATCCCTGCGAAACCCTACATTTCAGCATGATAATGCACGACCGCATGTTGAAGGTACTGTACGGGCCTTTCTGGATACAGAAAATGTTCGACTGCTGCCCGGGCCAGCACATTCACTAGATCTCTCACCAATTGAAAACGTCTCGTCAATGGTGGCCGAGCAACTGGCTCATCACAATACTCCAGTCACTACTCTTGATGGGCTGTGGTATCGTGTTGAAGCTGCATGGGCAGCTGTACTTGTACACTCCATCCAAGCTCTGTTTGACTCAGTGCCCAGGCGTATCAAGGCCGTTATTACGGCCAGAGGTGGTTATTCTGGGTTCTGATTTCTCAGGATCTATGCACCCAAATTGCGTGAAAATGTAATCAAATGTCAGTTCTAGTAAAATATATTTGTCCAATGAATACCCGTTTATCACCTGTATTTCTTCTGGGTGTAGCAATTTTAATGGCCAGTAGTGTATAAAGAATATATTTGTTTGTTATATCAGAAAACTAAATAAATCCGTCCAGCGGCGGAATGGACGTTTTCTTTTTTCTTCGATGACACATGTAACAAGTAAACTGGGTGTCATCGTTCTCAATATCTGCGTCAGCACATGAGTTATGAGCCCACTGTTTGCAAGGCTTCCTGAAACATAAGTCAGGATAGCGAGCCAGAAGTCTAAGGACGCAATTTCTCCACCCATTTTCGTTTCGTTGTGGAAACGTCGCTGATCCAGATCCTGAAGCGATTTGACAAGTTCTAGCTCTTGCACCTTATTGAAAACACACTGATATTTACTGTAGGTTTTGTCAGTCCTTGAAAGGGTATTGTCCTTTTTCATTTCTGCTTTTCGTTTGAAACTAGTCAAAGGCACGAGAAATTGCAAAAATGGTTCAAATGGCTCTGAGCACTATGGGACTTAACATCCGTGGTCATCAGTCCCCTATAACTTAGAACTACTTAAACATAACTAACCTAAGGACATCACACACATCCATGCCCGAGGCAGGATTCGAACCTGCGACCGTAGCGGTCACGCGGTTCCAGACCGAAGCGCCTAGAACCCCACGCCGACACCGGCCGACACGAAAAATTGCTTCGACGTTTTTTTTTTCGTGGGTTTTCATTTTATTAATTACCGGGTCAACAGATTGTTCCATGTTATTTCTGGTCAAATTTTGCCACTCCGTTTTCCTTACATAATGATATACCATCTGAAAACTAGAAAGGCAAACCATGAGGTAGAATTTGTCAACCGAAGAATAAAAGTCGACCAGTAGACCATTCAGCCTCAATCGCAATGAGAAAATATTCAGTAACCACCGTAAACAGTTTTATTTCTCAACTAAATTATGTACAAAGATAGCTAAAGCATGGTAATTTAGGGGAACTAAACATTGACTCTTAAGAAAAAAGTATGACAGACTTACCTTAGTTAGAAACGGTCTGGAAAGTTACAATGGAATAGCGAATTCGTTTACTTTTATAGACTACGCAACTCGCGCGCGGCAACAGTTGCAACCTTACTAAACCATAAGAGACACTTGACAGTCTACGCGGACCGTAGTTTGTGTGGACGAAATTAGATGGCCGAGGCGGTTCTGCTCCGGTAGTCCACTCCACCGTGGTCTCACGCACCTCTCTCAGCCATGTAACTGAGTGTAAGAACAGTGGTCGTAAAAAGATGTTTACCGATAGACACTGGAGACGAGTGTCACTTCTCGTCAATGGCAATCGATTTCAGGCCCGACAATGATTGCTGTTCAGTGGAGGCAGGTCTATCTCAACCATTTTTCGAACGTATAATGGGAAAGGAAGCACAAAGAACACACCTTTTGAGTCGAGCCATTGCTCACAGCAGCACGTGAAGCTGCACGTCTAAAATGGGCCAACACAACTGGGTAGTTGCTGACGGCAGGCGTGCTGTTCAAGTGATGTAAGGCGTCGAGTCCAATAAGACGTTCAACTCACAGCGTGGGGCGGGTGTGGTTCTAGCTGGAGATGGTTCTGTGATGTTTCTGGGGTGAATTTCGCGTGGGGATCTTGGCTCACTTATTCAGCTTAGAGGCCGTACAGGATACGCTGACTGATGGGCAGTGACCAGTTTTCGTCCAAAGTGCTGGGCGAATTCATTCGTTTGTTTGGAAGGGGAGGCCATCATTGTTTGCCCGCTTTTGGCAGATCGGAGACAGGCTGCGATGACAGAATCGAAGCACACGCTCAGCAATCTTATTGAAACGATTTTACAGAAACTATTCGGTAAAAAAAAATCATGTTTGTTTTATCTGTAGCTTTATGTGTCAGCTTCATGATGAGGTTCCCATCATTTCCTTAATGGTCATAGTTACTGTGACTTTACAATTAAGACACTGTGTTAAATTCGAAAAGGTTTACAGTGAAAAATAGAGAGCGCTATGATTTTTCGTTTGGTGCATCTTACATAATACTTTGCTGTATATGAAATTTAGCTAACATACTGAATTTTTCTTTATACTTGGTTGTAGATATATATCTGTCACTTATCTCGAGAAAAGTCATCTTATGTAGCACACTCGTTTCCGATCACAAGCGTCAGCGATAAGGTCAGAAAGAAATGTCCAAACAATCTTCACATGTCATAAACGGTTTGAGATATCGAAACGAGATTTTGGCAAATGATAGCATACAAAGAGAAGTGTATTTTGCCATATGTTTGTTATGCGAAACTTCATAATCTGCCTTGCCACTTCACTAAGTACAGACTTTTTCAATAAAAGAACCAAATTTTTGAGGGCCATCGATAGCTGGTGAAACGAGAAACGCTGTAAGGTTTTGGAACAACATAAGTGAAGACGTAACACGCTTATTCTTGTATCGAGGACTTGCGTTTTCATAAGCTTCCGACCTCACTTGTCCTCAGTTCTTCACTTAATAAACTTAATAAACCACAGTCTCAGAATTCTCTTGCAACTGCGTCTGTTCAACATGTTAGTAAGGGGACATTGGGAATTGGCAAAAGAAGCAAATTTTAAAGTGACGACAAGAGAAATCTAGGTTTTAAACAAAATTCGTCACTCATGACGCTTCTCTGAAAGTTACAAATGGTCACAAGTCAGGCGAAAATAAATCGCTGCTTTTGTTGCATTTTCAGCGTAATGCTTTTTAGATACTAATTGAAGCAGAGGTAATAGTAGATCCTTTTGGGTGGTCACCAAGAAGGTGTGGGTATGGAGGAGCTCCACTCAATATTGAAAAAAAGTGTGAGTGTAGGGTCTCTTAAGAATGGCTCTTCCCCTCCGGCACTCGACATAGCCCCTACAGCAACTGCCCGCAACCCCCACCATATTACCAGTCTCCCCACACTTGCTCTACAGACTGTGCATCTACTGGCCAAGTTATTCTGTGCACACTCTACTATGAACATGAAACAGAAAGCTTATTGCAACATTTTTGGCAACCAAGCGTTGCACTTTCTTCAGCATCTTCATGAAGAGTACGCTGTGGACAGTCTCGTCTTCCGTGGTGACAACTCTCAGGCACGCTATCGGACCTCGACAACTTGAAAGGTGCATTGAATCACCCGATCTTAAGCCGTCAGCATAAGGGACGAGTTGCCTGACGTTGACGTGGTGGTCTACCAGTTTTGTGATGTCACTTCCTGCTATTTCTCGCTGAGGAGCCATTTCGTCACATGAAACACAAAATAAGTTCTGCGACATTTCGGCAAAGTGACACATAAAATAGAATCTGTGGTAAGCAGGAACGCTCTCTACGTTACAAGCAGAAAGCGAGACGCAATATTGTATTGGATGTGTCCAGCAGATGTCCATATTCTGCGGATTTACGTTATCCGTTACAACCTATGAACATATGCTATTTCCAAGCAGCAGCACAATGAATATCCGTTATTCGTACGATTTGTTGTAATAAAATGATGGGAAACGTCATTGTTTTCAGTCATCAGTCTTCTGACTGGCTTAATGTGGCCCACCACGAATTCCTCTCCTGTGCCAACTTCTTCATCTCAGAGTAGGACCTGCAACAAACGTCGACAATTATTTGATAGACGTATTCCAATCTCTGTGTTCCTCTATAGTTTATGTCCTCTACAGCGCCCTCTAGTACCATGGAAGTCACTCCCTGATGTCTTAACATTTGTCCTATCATACTGTCGCTTCTGTTTGTCAATGTTTTCCACATACTCGTTTCCTCTCCGATTCTGTACAGAGCTTCCTCGTTCGTTACCTTCTCAGACCACCTAATTTTTAACATTCGTCTGTAGCACGACATCTCAAATGCTTCGATTCTCTTCTGTTCCCGTTTTCCCACAGTCCAAGTTACACTTTCATACAATGATGTATTCATGTATTCCAGACGTACATTCTCAGAAATTTCTTCCTCAAATTAAGGCTAATATTTGATATTAGTAGACTTCTCTTGACCCAGAATGCCCTTTTTGCCATTGCTAGCTGCTTTTGATCTCCTCCTTGCTCCGTCCGTCATTGGTTATTTTGCTGCATAGGTGGTAGAATTCCTTAACTTCATCTACTTTGTGACTATCAATCCTGATGGTTAAGTTTCTTGCTGTTCTTATTTCTGCTACTTTTCATTACTTTCGCCTTTTTTCGATTTACTCTCAATCCATATGCTGTACTCAGACTGTTCATTCCATTCAGCAGACCATGTAATTCTTCTTCACTTTCACTCGCGGTAACAATGTCATCAACGAATTGGATCACTGATATGATTTTCACATCGACTTTTAAATCCAGTCCTGAATTTTACTTTTAATTCCATCATTGCTTCTTCGATGTGCAGATTGAACAGTAGCGGCGAAAGACTACATCCTTGTCTTACACCCTTTCTAATCCGAGCATTTCGTTCTTGGTCGTCCACTCTTATTATTCCATCTTGGTTCTTGTACATGTTGTATATTACCCGGCTCTCCTTATAGCTATTAGCCAGTTTTCTCAGAATTTCGAACATCTTGCACCATCTGACATTGTCGAACGCTTTTTCGAGGTCGGCAGACCCTTTGAACGTGTCTTGATTTTTATTAAGTCTTGCTTCCATTATCAACCTTACGTCTGAATTACCTCTCTGGTATTTTTATTTTTCCTAAAGCCAAAATAATCGTCATCTAACACATCCTCCATTTTCTTTTCCATTCTTCTGTATACTATTCTTGACGGCAATTTGTATGCATGAGCTGTTAAGCTGATTGCGCGATAATTCGCGCTCTTGTCAGCTCTTGCAGTCTTCGGAATCGTGTGGATGACAGTTTTTTTTTTTTTTTTTTTTTTTTTTTTGTTGAAGAGTTAGATGGTATGTCGCCAGACTCAGACATTATACACACCAACTTGAATAGTCAGTTTGTTGCCACTTCCCCCAAAGATGTTAGAAATTCTGATGGGGTGTTATCCATCCCTTCTGCCTCATTTGATCTTAAGCCCTCCAAAGCTCTCTTAAATTCTGATTCTAATAGTTGATCCCGCATCTCTTCTATATCCACTCCTGTTTCTTCTTCTATCACATCAGACGAATCTTCCCCTCATAGAAGTCTTCCGTGTACTCTTTCCACCTATCCGCTCTCTCCCCACAGCATTTAACAGCGGAATTCCCGTTGCACTCTTAGTGTTACCACCCCTGCTTCTAATTTCACCGAAGGTTGTTTTTACCTTCCTATGTACTGAGTCAGTCCCTCCGACAATAATTTATTTTTAGGTTTCTTCACACTTTCTATGCGGCCATTTCGTCCTAGCTTCCTTGTACTTCTTATTTATTTATTTCCTCAGCGACTTGTATATCTGTATTCCTGAATTTCCTGAACATTTTTGTAGTTCCTTCTTTCACTGATCAACTGAAGTATTTCTTCCGTTACCCATGGTTTCTTCATAATTACCTTCTTTGCACCAATGTTTTTCTTTCCAACTTCTGTGAGCGTCATTTTTAGTGATGTCCATTCCTTTCGACTGTAGTGCCTACTGAGCTATTCCTTATTGCTGTATCTATAGCCTCAGAGAACTTCAGCGTATTTCATCATTCCTTAGTACTTTCGTATCCCACTTCTTTGTGTATTGATTCTTCCTGTGTAACCTCTTAAATTTTAGCCTACTCTTCACCACTACTACATTGTGATCTGAGTCTTTATCTGCTCCTGGGTAAGCCTTACAATCCAGTATCTGATTTCGGAATCTCTGTATGACCATGATGTAATCTAATTGAAATCTTCCCGCATCAGCCGGCCTTTTCCAAGTACACCTCCTCCTCTTGTGATTTTTGAACAGAGTATTCGATATTATTAGATGAAATTTATTACAGAACTTTCTCCTTTCTCATTCCTTGAAAAGCCCATATTTTCCAGTAACGTTTTCTTTAATATTTTCCCCTACAACTGCATTCCAGTTCTCCATGACTATTAGATTTTCATCTCCCTTTACGTACTGCATTACCCTTTCAATATCCTCATATACTTTCTCTGTCTCTTCACGTTCTGCCTGCGACATCGGCATGTATATCTGAACTATCGTTGTCGGTGTTGGTTTGCTGCCGATTCTGATGAGAACAACCCTATCACTGAACTGTTCACAGTAACACACACTCCACCCTACCTTTCTATTCGTAACCAATCCTACTCCCGTTACACCACTTTCTGCTGCTGTTGATATCCCCCTATACTCTTCTGACCAGAAATCCTTGTCTTTTTTCCATTTCACTTCACTGACCACTACTATATCCAGCTCGAGACTTTGCATTTCCCATTTCAGATTTTCTAGCTTCCTTAACATATTCAAGCTTCTGACATTCCACGCCTCGACTCGTAGAACGTTATCCTTTCGTTGGTTATTGAATGTTTTTATCATGATCACCCGCTCCTTGGCAGTCCCCTCCTGGAGATCCGAATGGGGAATTAGTCCGGAAGCTTTTGCCAATGGAGAGATCACCGTGACACTTTTTCAGCTACAGTTACAATCCCCGAGCCCTGTGGATGCACGTTATGTGTCTTTAATGCAGTGGTTTCCATTGCCTTCTGCATCCTCATGCCGTTGATCATTGCTGATTCTTCCGCCTGTAGGGGCAGTTTCCCACCCCAAGGACAAGAGAGTGCCGTGAACCTCTGTTCGCTCCTCCTCCCTTTTTGACAATGCCTGTGGCAGAATGAGGGTGACTTCTTATGCCGGAAGTCCTCGGCCGACAGTGTTGATTATTAATAAAAATTTCAAGCGATGGCGAGTTTCGAACCCGCCATCCCTAGTCCACGGAAGTATACACTGAAGATTAGTTTCAGTTTTGGTACTGAGCGTCCAAAAATTTACGAATTTGACGACTGGTTTTTCGGAACGTTTAAAGTAACGGAAGAAGGCATTTTCGGAATGGCATACGACTTCCTGAGTATTGTATACACGGTGAAATTGAGGAATGAGGAAATATGCTAAAGGATTATGTATATGACGAACAGAGATGCCGAGTATGAGACCATCACAGGCGAGTGAGCCGCGTTACCATGACGTACGCTTAGTTAAGTCTCAGAACCGTAAATGTACGTCTGTTACCTTTTGAACTTGATCTGGCGGGCATTAAACAAGGCCTCTCTAAATCTGGTACCGTATATACAGTAAATACCGACCGACGGAGCGCTAATACTCATTAAAAAGATGATAATGTTGTGAGAACTGTTAAAACTGGGCCGGCCGTTGTGGCCGAGTGGCTCTAGACGCTTCAGTCTGGAACCGCGCGACCGCTACGGTCGCATGTTCGAATCCTGCCTCGGGCATGGTTGTCCTTAGGTTAGTTAGGTTTAAGTAGTTCTAAGTTCTAGGGGACTGATGACCTCAGATGTTAAGTCCCATGGTGCTCAGAGCCATTTGAACCATTTTTTGTTAAAATTGATTTACGATATCACATACCGTCTTTCTCAATGTGTGTGGCTTTAAATCTCTTGTGGTTTATGTGCAGGAATCAAGTACTTGTTCTGCCTGTAACATGTCCGCCATCTTGCAATGGGAAGCCACTATGCTGGCATCACAGATTTGCTTCAAACTTTGTACACCTTTAGTGGGACATTAATGTGCAAGTATTAAGGTGGACTAATCTGGCAATTTCGAGAAAGTCGCAAGAGAAGTTTTACGAATCTATTACGTAACTGATATATCTGTACGAAGAACGATAGGTTGTTGGAAAAAGTCATTGTGGGTAAGCGGTGAGTCGGCAGTAGGCCGTGGTAGCGGGCGGGACTGTGTTCCAGGCGGCCAGCGCTCCGCTCTCGGCGTTGTTTACTTCCTCGTCGCGTTTATACAGTCCACTACTAACGTACCTCATGGAGGACTCTTACCGCCGTGCGACGATCAAAGTAACGTTTCAGACCGAACATCCACGACCAAGAACCTTTGAAGTTGAACATTTCATACGAGAAGATCTGTGTTTCAACACCCTGGACGTGATCGGGATACCTTTTTCCATCACAGGAAGTACTGTATACATCGAAATGTCGACGGCGGTGCTATGCGCTGAAGTTGACCAACGACATGCCGCCGGACTAAAAGTTAAACACTCCGATAAACATTTAGGTGCAGTGACAGTGTGCACTGCGGGATTGTTTGAGCTCCTGTTCGAGGTGCCTCAAAAAGTGGTCATTGCCACTTTCCAACCGTATGGCAACGTCTTGGGCACCTCACGGAGAAGTGGAAAACATTTACGACCTATCCAGTGTTAAATGGCGTCCAGCAGATCAAAACTGAGCTGACGAAATACGTTCCATCGTACTTGATGATTGGTGGTGTGCGGGCCATCGTCATGTACGATAGCCAGCCACGAACGTGCTCAAAATGTGACCTGGAAAGACATGTCCAGTGCGAAAGTTTACGCCGATGATTGATACGGACGCTGCTCGGTGAAGTGGCCCTGGCATTGACGTTCAAGTCCCTGTCCGTCATCTATGTGACGGTAGCACAGAAACCTGCAACGTCATTCCAGTGTAGGCCTGAAGCCTCATCAATGCCATCCACCGCACCACAGCATGCCGATGAGAGCAGCACGCCATCATTCCCAGAGCTCCCACTGGGACCATCCAATCTCAGCACAATGACAGACGACCCTGCTTGAACCATCGACGTCGAACTAGATGTACTGCCGACTTCTACCTTTACCCAGTCTTGTATAGCATCGGATGATGGGTGACCACATTCTGATTCGGAACAATACAATAGAAAACAGCGGTCGCCCAGGAAGAGCAACAAACGCGAACGAACACCCTCCAGCTACGCCCTCCTTTAGGCGGCCTCGCGAGATGACGACCTTCCATATTGCGTCCAGTCACTTCACATGTTGCGTCCACTCAAGGCCCCCCCCCCCCCCCTCTGTGACGGGCCCTCTCCTCTATCCAGAACACGTACTCAATGTTGCCAGCAAATGAGGACAACAGGACCCCCCTCAGCTTTTGGCACAACGCCTGCTTTCCCCGCTCCAACAATAAAAGACTGTCACACGTCTTCGACGTTAGCATCCTGGGCCAATGATGTTGAAGAAGGAGCAGATCAGACCACCAGCGTGTCCGAGAGAGTGTAACCCACAGAAGCGCGTGAGCCGGTGCCCTGCCAGTAATCATGACCACTGCCACAGATCCGGCAGGTCTACACCCGCAGGATGCTTCCATGACGCATTCTACATCGACTGCAAGGGACCGCACACAGTAACATTGTGTCGCCATAATGAATCTTGCGAACATCTGAGCCCCTCGCAAACTGACCATGTTCCGAGACACCATCTACTCTGCGAATGTTGATATTTCAATCCTACAGGAAGTGTTTGTCGCTCACTTCCACGTGCCCACACCTCCCATATTTCTCAAGCCTCTGACAATGGTAGCAATGTCACCGTCCTCGTATGCATCCGGGCATGGATGTCGAATACCTCCTCACCGAAAGGAATGTGGCTCTCAGCCTGTTTGGCGTGGGCATCATTAACGTCTACACACCGTCTGGCGCTAGCCACCATCATGATTAACACACATTCTTCACCAAAGAGGTCACACCGCTCTTAACAGGCCCTCAAGAAGATTTCGTGCTCGGTAGGGACTTCAACACGACACAAGGGCTCGCTGATCTACTCCCAGTGCGGCTCTCTCAGTGGTCATAATCTTCTGCGACTGCTTGACACATGGATAAAGCTCCATGAAACCTATCCGGGATACACATTATACACTGCTCACGCATCAAGCCTCACAGACCTTATCTGTCTCAGCTGCCTGCTTGCTGATGGCATCCGCGATGAAGAAATCTGGCCCGTGGCCTTTTCAGACCTTGAAGCATACATCTGTGACGTCACTCTTGCCCGACAACGTGTGTGGCATAGTCACGGCCTGTGGAAATTCAGTGTCGACCACCTGACCACCCCAGACTGTCGCCGTGTGGTCGAGGATGCAAGGCCACAATGCTTGCGCCGTCGTGACGCCTATGACTTCACCTTATCTTGGCAGCTCTCCTGTGCAAAGCTGACCCTCTGTAAAACGTGGATGAGCTATGATAGGGAACCCAAGGCATGGCGTAGTAATACCTTGCACTTTTGTTATTCCATTCTTCGTGACTGTGTGACGATGCCTTTTTCGCCATTCAGCCAGACGGTGGTAAACCAAACGAAGGCGCAGATCTCCTTGATCATGCGTCGTCGCCTGGAAGGCACGTAGTGCGATCTCAGACCTCTATATCTCAAGAACTTTCACTGGTGTACGACCTCCTGCAGGAAAGACAATGGCGACGCAGGACTCTGGTCCACTTCCTCGCTGATGTGGAAGGCCACTGGCACGAGACCCAACAAACCATCGGCCACGCTCTCCACAATAATTTCGCCAGATTCTATGCAGCTGTACCATATTCTGTGTAGCTGATCACAGTGGTCGCATGACTTACTATGAGCGCTTTCCCGGTGGAGGTAGCGCATGAACTCGAGGAAGACGTGGCCACAGATGAAGTACTCGATGCCATCACGGCGGGGTCTGATAATAGATCCCCAGGTTCCGATGGTGTCCCATCGAATTTTACGAAAGTTTTAACTATTTGTTAGCTTACACGTGGACGAACATAGCACGAGAGCTAATGTCCCCAATGACAGTGGTCCCTAGCACCTTTCTCGATAGCATCATTATACCCATTCACAAGCTGCACGGGCGATCGAGCGTCCACGATTATCGACCAATCACGTTGCTCAACAGCGACACGAAAATATTTACATGTCTGCTGGCATCACGTTACGTCACCTCCTGCGACAAGACTTCCTTAGAAGACGACAAAAAATCCTTATGGCTCTTTGCCATTACTGAGACATGATAGCATTTGCTCGTCACCAACGTCTCTCCGGTGCCTTGGCATTGCTGGACTTTATCCAGGCCTTCGACCGTGTAGACTACTCCTATCTGTGGACAGTTCTTCAACATATGGGTTTCTCTGGCGGGTTTATCACTGTAATTTTGCACCTTTTGATGGGTGCGACATGCAGAATTATGTACAACGGCCGCCTCACGCCGCCCCTGGCCATGGCACGATCTGTCCGGAAGGCTGCCACCTTTCCACGATTTTATTCGCTTTCGCTTTGAAACCTCTGCTCCATGGATTCCGCCAACGTTTGGGAGGTATGACGTTGCATGGGCACAGTTTCTGTTGCATGGCCTATGCAGACGACCTCGTCCTTTATCTGCGCAGTGAGGATGAAGTTCGAGCAGCCCTGACTTATGGCGAAGTATCGGGCAGCTCTCCCAAAGCGTCGAAATCCAAGTTCTTGCTCGTTGGTAAGGCCCTACCAGAGAGAAGCGTCGCTCCCCTTAGCGTTTCCGCCATTGTTCGATGTCTTGACGTTGAATTCACAGCCGATCTTCGTCGCTCAGCGGCTATTAACGCTAGACGTTTGCTATAAAAAAAATGTGTGGGAAATCTTATGGGACTTAGCTGCTAAGGTCATCAGTCCCTAAGCTTACACACTACTTAAACTGAATTATCATAAGGACAAACACACACACTCATGCCCGAGGGAGGACCCGAACCTCCGCCGGGTCCAGCCGCACCGTTTGCTACAGACCATCAGACCTCGCCTTGCAGATCACCAGCTATGAGCTCTCGACATTATCCAGCGCGTCTAGCATGTCAACATCTATTATACTTCAAGTATGCTACATGTGGCTCAGGTACTAGTGATCCCAGCTCTCCTGGCCCGACGTCTGTTGATGACAATGGGCTCCTAGGTCAGGGATGTTATTCAAAGTGCAATATGACTCCCTTGTACTGCCACGGGACTGTAGTGGGGTGGGACTAATACATGTGCCAACCAGAGTCATGGCGTTGTACATCAGTTCCCAACTCAAACTCTGGTATCGTTGCCCACAGATCCTCACTGGACTCCTATTTCAAAGACTTTGCGCCGGTCTTTCTGTCCGCCTCAGTTTTGGTATCGACCATCCTATCATATCATATCATATCATATCTGTCCATTTTTCCTGGACATCAATTATGTCTACCAGTCTTTACCACTTATACGTTTGTTTCAAACGAAAACTGTTTACAAAGTGTTACAACAGCGTCGCCCAGCCCTATCGAAATAAAGTAGCCCCAGTATGTGTGGCGGCACTTATGGAAAGCGGTCCATGCTCGCTTTCTCGAATTTGACGTCCAACCAGCATGGTGTATCACAGTGAATGGCAAACAAGTTAACCGACATCGACTGCATCGCATCCATCTAGCCGACTCGACCCTCTGCATCCATTGGGGAATGGACAACACAGACGACCACCGGATCCACTGTGGTCCAGCGTCCGATGTCTGGACGCTTGCGCGGCCAAACGCACGCTCGTATCGACAACTACACACTTTTATTCCCGGAGGGGACTTTTTACCCCGCCACAAAACTCACTCTGGAATTGAATGTTTGGCCACACGATCCGCTATATTTTTAATTCTGGCCATAAGTCAGTGCTAGGAAATTGGAATTATCTCAGTGAACGACACTGCGTCGTAACACGCAACCTAAGGTTTCAGAAATATTTCTCCAATTATCTAGGGAGCACTTTTAATGATTCGCTCGCAGCTGGAACGTCCAAGCCATGAGAAGCTGAAAATTGATCTGAACATGCTCGAACCGAACAGAGCCAAAAACGGTACTCAAGGCGCTGATATATAGAACAAAAATTTTTAAAAAACAAATACAAATAAGAAAACTAATTACGTTTAATTTTCATGGCTCCCTGCGGTTTCCCTTTAGCCTTTCTCGCCACCTCATAGCGCTAGGTTAGTCATACTGAGAGTAGGATTAAATAGGGACCAACGCCTGAAGTGGTGATTTTCTTTCTTTTATTTTTTTACTTAGGGCAAAAGTGGCTTTCCTTTCTTTTTTTGAATGGCTTCGATATTCCTCAGGAGAAAATTAAAAGAAAAAAGCGGTTAGTATCTGCCCTCAGCAAGCGGGTCGTGGACGAGGCGACAGTCCGAATCCCGCTACCATTTACTTTTCATTCTACAGGGTGTCCCGAAAAGAATGACCCGATTTTAACTTGTAATAATATTGAGACACGTATCACTAGGTAACTGAAACAGCGCTAGATGTAATCGGCATGATCTAGAGTCTCAGAAAAAATCCACTAGATGTCGCTAGGAGCGCTGACCTGGAGCGTGCAGCCAGTCTCGCGCAATGTGGCATCCCCGCAACAGAAGGCGTATTGTGTTATTGAATTTAGTCATACTCAATCAGTAATCGCAGTTCAGCCGGCGTTTCACATTCGATTTCGTGCTAAACCACCATCACCAAAGACCATTCGACGGTGGTATAAACAGTTTGGAGTAACAGAGTGTCTCTGTAAAGGCAAAAGTCCTGGCCGGCCATGCGTTCCTGAACAAACATTGGAACAAATACGACGAGCATTCGAGCGGAGCGGCCGCAAGTCTAGGCGTCGTGCTAGCCGAGAACTTGTGTTACCGCCCATGAGAGTGTGGCGTGTGTTACCGCGTCGTTTAGCCCTCAAACCATACCGATTACAACTGGTACAAGCTCTTAGAGATACTGACAAAATGAAGCGAGTGGACTTTATCAATGCTGTTCTAGAGGACATGGAAGATAACACTTTTATGTCACGGTCGATATTCAGCGATGAGGCAACTTTCCATATTAGTGGTAAGGTTCACCGTCATAATGTGCGTGTATGGAGGCTCGAAAATCCTCATGAAACAATTGAACGCGAACGTGATTCACCAAAAGTGAATGTTTTCTTGTGCTGTTTCGCAAAGCAAGGTTTATGGACCTTACTTTTTTGAGGAAGAAACCATAACGGAACAATCATATCTTGCAGTGCTACGGAACTGGTTATTCCCACAACTTGACTCAGACAATTTCATCTGTCTGCAAGATGGAGCACCACCGCACCGGCACAACAACGTGCGCAGTTTCCTCAATGCCAACGTGCCTCAGTGTTGGATAGGGCGTACAGCACCGCGAGACCAGGCTTTACACTCTTGGCCTCCTAGGTCCCCTGACTTAACACCATGTGATTTCTTCCTGTGGGGATATTTTAAACAATGTGTTTACGTTCCTCCCTTACCTCGTGACACTGATGAACTAAAAACAAGAATATCAGCTGCTGTAGCTTCAGTGACAAAGAAACACTCAGTTTGAGATGAATTCGGCTGTCGGCTAGATGCAGCCAATGGAGGACATATTGAACATTTATGATGGATTTTTATAAACTTATGTCTTTTCTGAGTAATTTAATATGAAATTTGTTGGTGTTAAGCCCTTCTCCCTAATAAAAAATTCTATTTAAAATCGGGTCATTCTTTTTGGGACACCCTGTATATTTGTCACATTATTTAATGTATATGACATTTGAGAGGAAATATAACGAAAAAAACCACGTTCATTTTCATGAAGTTGTAATGAATTTCATATGTTATTTCACTATTTAAAATCCGTAGTTAAATTTTAGAGGACAAGAGATGGGCTTGGAAAGCCTAAGTCAAACCTCAATAAATAATAATATGAATGACGATATTCGCAGTTAGCTATATAGTAAGTCGTAATATGCTAGAACACAAGAGTAATGTACAATTACTCATCGGATGTGCTCTTGACATCACACATTGCACGATCGCATTTGTCATACAGACATGAAAAACATAAGTTGAAACTTCTTGCGAATACATGTTTTTTATTACATTATAGCGATGAAAAAAATTAATAATTAAGTTTGAGCGGGACTTGAGCCGTCGCCTCACACAGAGTCGTCTTACAGAGCTCGAACACTAGTCACTTTTTTTTTTTTATTTTATGCGCCACCTCGCTCGGTGGAATTTTGGAGCCGTCGGTATATAAACAGACAAAAGCAGGCCACTGAGCTTCTACGAGACGTTTAAATCTAAAATTCAAAAAAATGGTTCAAATGGCTCTGAGCACTATGGGACTCAACTGCTGTGGTCATAAGTCCCCTAGAACTTAGAACTACTTAAACCTAACTAACCTAAGGACATCACACACATCCATGCCCGAGGCAGGATTCGAACCTGCGACCGTAGCGGTCGTGCGGTTCCAGACTGTAGCGCCTTTAACCGCTCGGCCACTCCGGCCGGCTCTAAAATTCAGTTTGCCAAGATTATATTCAAATAAAGGCAAACGCGAAGAACATCGTATAGAACTTACGATGTGAGACCAAGTTTCTGAGTGGGTACAGACGGCTGGAATCTTATTTCTTCTGCTGGAGGCAGTCCATAATCGGCTAAAGCAGTCACTAATATTAGAGACTGCACTATCCAAAGAGGCCATGCCCTGAATATAAAATTTACATTAGAATATATGAAGCCTATCGCGCAAAGGCCTCTTTCCTGACTCCTCGAAACGGGCGTTTGTCAGTGTCGAACGCATGGCTCCAAGATAGGCACGAATGGCCCTGTTCTGAAGAGCATCTAGTTTTGTGAGATGAACATTTGTCGCTATGTGATACAGTATACAGCCATAGTACAGACGAGATCGAATAATCCCTAGATACTTGGCGAAATAATATGAACAGCGATGAAAAAAATTAATAATTAAGTTTCAGCGGGACTTGAACCGTCGCCTCATACAGAGTCGTCTTACAGAACTAGAACACAAGTCACTTTTTTTTAAATCTCATTTTGTTCGTTTTCGTTCGTTGTATCTGCTTGGGGCGGACGCCGCAAGACACCCGTTTCAGTTCGTCCTTAATCCATTAACTCAGTTTTTTTTATTACAGAGGGCAGCTAACCCCCCTGACCGAACACGCTGAGTGACCATGCCGGTGTCACTTGACCACCATGAACTCTAATGGCGCGCCCCTGCGCACAGATATATAACGCACATAATAGACGCGTAGAAATTTACTCAGAATTTCCAGAATAGTGCATCTTACTACTTGCAAATTATATTGTTTTAATGGCCTAATAAGACGTACAAAATTTGAGTAAATCTGTGATCCCAACGCAGTAGCCTCCCCTTGTTAGTGCGTTGTGTCTGCCGAGGTAG